>NC_139627.1:9605160-9672660 GCF_964638095.1 Poromitra crassiceps
ACCTGCTAGTGTCTTTCTACAGATGTGCAATAGAGAGCGTGCTGACATATGCCATCACTGCCTGGTACGGCAGCTGCACAGCTCAGGACAATAAACCACTACATAACATCATCAAAACAGCAGGTAAGATCATCAGAACACAACTCCCCACCCTTGAGGACAGTTACAACACCCGCTGCTTGAACAGAACTAAGAGCATCCTCAAAGACCCCACTCACCCCGGTTACCACCTGTTCACTCCCCTAAGGCGCTACAGGACACTAAAAACTCGCACTTCCAGATTCCATAACTCCTTCTTCCCAAGGGCCGTCACATTACTCAATAAATCACAATCACTGTGTTAAACCCAAATTATAAAGTATAAAGTATTATGCTGCTGTCATATGTGTGTATATATGTGAGTATATATATAGATTTATATTGCATATAGTTATTTACTACTATTACTACCATTACTACCCTATTTATTATTAAGTCTATCTACTGTGGGGTCTGGTGAATCGTTGGTGAATTGTCTGGTTGTACTGTATGTCTGCACAAAGGGGAGTTTGCAACTGCAATTTCGCTGTATGATTTTATTATGCAATGACAAATAAACTACTATTCTATTCTATTCTAGTCTCAAGTCCCCGTCTCAGCCAATATTCACTTTTTAGTTTTAAGCCCAGTTTAGCCCAAAGATTTACGCCGAGACGGATTGAAACAGCCCCTGTGACTTGATGAGCTGAACTGCTGGACTGGAGATGAGACGGGCCCGTTTACACCGCTGCAACTTTTCCTGCAACAGTTTTGTCTCGTTGCGAATCATTGGTTTAAACTGGACTCAAGGTTCACCTGCCAGCGGCTGGTGATTTCGAAAACAGTGGCAGAAAAAGTGTACGGTGGCCTGCAGGGACAAAGTTTGACAACAGGTAAAAGCCAAAAACGGAATATTACGGAGGCTTTCAAGTGTCCAACCTAATGGCTTTCTGGCAGTGATGCCTTGCGGTGGTCCTAACAGGAAACATAAGTGTGCCACGATTGTGATGTCATGTATCAGTGATGTCATCAGTGATGTCACTTGAGCAATTGTGATGTCATCAGTGATGTCACTTGAGTTATTGTGATGTCATCAGTGATGTCACTCGAGTAATTGTGATGTCATCAGTGATGTAATAAATCCTTCTGTGGTGTTTTATGGCAGTTGGCATCCTTTATGTTGCATTACCGGCTGGCTGAGGCTTTATAAGTGGTTGGAGTAAGTAGGAGAGCACAACTGATAGGCTACATCATCTACAGAGTAAGTGTTTATTGTTTATTTATGTTTGTTTATTTGCACAAAGAAAATGAATAACAACAGATAGTACATGTATCTTAATAAGCTATTATTAAGCTATTGTAGCACTTATGCTGGAATAAGTGTAAATAGGAGACATATATAATCAAGTATACAGTAGAGTATGGACTAGTTCCAGGTTTGACTATGGAGCTGGTGGAAGAGTAATGAACACACCGACACAGAACTGCAAGAACCGGTTTGTATTAGATAATCAAAAATGAACTTGCATAACAAAAACACTTGAATTAAATCAAGAAAAATAACAAATAAAGTAAATATAAAGAGGCCTTTTAAATAACAAAAGGGTGGGTTTACACCTTCTGTAAAGTAGCACTACTAGTGGTGATTTCAGTTCAGTCCATCCATGTTCAAATCAATTCATTCAGTCAAATAATCACATTTCTGTTAATTTCATTCCCATCTTCCCCGTCATAAATAGCCTACTATGCAATTGCACAATCCCATAAAGCCTTCAATTCAGTTCACACTGTAAAGTGACTATTGTGACTAAAGTGCTTTAAGTTTGACAATTGTTATGACAATTATTGCACAACCCATATGACCTGTGTAGTGCAATGAGGGAGAAGGGGAGAGAAAAAATGATTAGAGACGTCTAATGTGTACAGTTCTATCACCCAAGGGGAATGGGGCCTATGGTAGGAGTGAGTTAAGCTTGAGGCCTGCCCAGAGTTCTTCAAGGTTCTTCTGGTTTAGCTCGCCATCCATTAGCTCCAGCTATGAAGCCCATCCAGTGTTCGCATCCACGCTTTCCTCCACAATAGCAGCAGGACATCAGTTCCTCAGATCAGACACTGTTGAGTGATGGCTTGATTACAATTTGCATGTATAGTGAAGGCTGTAGTTGGCATGGTAGCTTAGGATTTATCTTGGCATGTAGCTTAGCATTTATCTTGGCATGTGGCTTAGCATTTATCTTGGCATGTAGCTTAGCATTTATCTTGGCATGTAGCTTAGCATTTATCATTGCTGGTTTTAGCAATGATGGCAGAAGATTTCCATGCTTTCTGTAATGAGGATCCACTCACCCATGTGGTATAAAAAACAGTGTTGCATCCAGTTTCCAATATTCAGGTTCCAAATGTCCGATGTCAGTCAAGGTGAACATGAGTCAAGGTTTGTGGCCTGCTTGCATCAAGGTTTGTGGCCTGCTTGCATCAAGGTGTGTGGCCTGCTCTCAGCAGGTGTGAGTGGTGCCATGGAGTGAGAGAGGTGCAGTCTCTCATGGTGTTGGTATAGGAAAGCAGAGGAGAAAGGAGAAACACCTGATAGCCATAAACACCATGCTGGAAACTTTCTAGCACGAGATGTGGGACAAAAGCTTATCCCAGTGTACCACCGCATGTCAAGTGATAGCCTGCTACAGCGAATCCAGCATGGAGGCACTCAAAGTGCAAACGAGTGCCTCAACTCAGTTATATGGACGCGGGGCACAAAAAGGGTCTTTGTGGGGAAAATGAGGCTTGAGGCAGCAGCATGTATGGCCATCTCCACTTTTAACGAAGGTGCCTCTGCCATGCTAACTGTTATGGAGAGGTTGTGGCTTCATAGCACATACGTTACTGTTAGTGCAATGAGGGAAACTGATAGGGTCAGAATCTCAAAAGCTCAGGCCATCACAACCGCCAGTGTGAAACGTAGAGTCTGAGCACAGCTAAAAAAGTGAAACAACATCAGCAGGAAATGAGTGAGGGACCTACATATGGAGCAGGGATGGACATCTAGGCAGGACAGGAATGGGTAACTGTGATAGTTAATGGTGGCAGTTTGTGGATGTGTTACTGTGGTTGCCTGGTGTGGACCCAGGATATTACTGTGGTTCTGTTCAGTTGAAGGCCATACATGTTGTGTTACTCAGTTGTGAATTTTGATTATATAGATTATAATGGACCATCCATGGGGTGTGTGTGTGTGTGTCTGTGTGACATCATCAATGATGACATCACTCAATGATGACATCACTCAATGATGACATCACTTAATGATGACATCACTCACTGATGATATGGTGATGTGAATACATGCACTAAGTTATGAATTTTGATGTGTTACATTATATGGACCATACATGGTGTGTGTCTGTGTGACATCATCAATGATGACATCACTCAATGATGACATCACTCACTGATGATATCATGGTGATGTGAAGACATGCACTAAGTTGTGAATTTTGATGTGTTCGATCATACATGGTGTGTCTGTGTGACATCATCAATGATGAAATCACTCAATGATGACATCACTCAATGATGACATCACTCAATTATGACATCACTCACTGATGATATCATGGTGATGTGAAGACATGCACTAAGTTGTGAATTTTGGTGTGTTAGATGATATGATGGACCATACAAGAACTAACTTATGAATTTTGTTTCTAGATATTGACATGATATGATGGGCCATACATGCATTCAGTTATGGATTTTGATTAGTTTTGTTGATATGATTATTTGATGATATTGTTGATATTGTTGTTGCTAAGTATTTGATTAGATAGCCTATTGTGTCTCTAAATAGTGGTTTCTAATTAAAGAAAATGTATGGAATTCTACAATACAAATCTTTAAAGGCCGTTTTCTCAAAATGAGTTTTTCCTCATACTCTGAGTCAAAAAGCTCCACTTAGCACTCACATTCACCAAACTTTCCAGTCTTATTCCTATCTATATTCTGAAGATTTTTTACACAGGGGTTTGTTGATATATCATTCATAGCCTGATTTATATCACGTTTTTCCTAAAAACATGGCGAAGATGGGTTTTTTATGACTGTTGACAATATTTTCTGATTTATGGAGTGATAAGTAGAGATATCCAAAATCCCCTGTGTAAAAAACTTTGTCTCTAATATGTCAAGAAAATGAAACAATAATTTTGAACCTGGCTTTATCCAATGTTCAGATTTATGTTCTGGAAACGTATGCAAATGTGTGCATATTTAAGTAGATAATTGCTCATTTGCATATTTAAACATACAATTTCAGAAAACTTGTAATACAAAAATTCTTAGTCTCAATGTAAGTAATCAACTGGGGAAGTTTCATTGTGATAGCTATTAGTTAATTTTTTCCCCCCAGTCACCTGCCATGTCTCGCCTTAATTGATGTGCCGTTTTAGCCACATATAGGACACACATAACCTTGCAAGCAAGCTGGATTCCCTTACGAGATGTACGGTTTGTTGGTTTGTGAAAACAAACAATACCGCCCCCATCTGGCAATGTCAGGTTAGCACACACAGACATTTGATCAAATAAATAATAACATGACAATTGCGGAACATGTGATGACGTCCTTGATAGGATCAATGTTTTTCCAGTATGAGGATGAGAGAAGTAGTTACTTTTGACCATGTTGTTAGATTGAGCACATCCTTTGCATTTGTTGCACTCATTTGGAAGAGGTTTTTAACAAGGCATGTATGCTCTGTATGCTATTAAATGGTGGATCCTTCAAATCCATGGATATTGCTGGGTCTGACCATAATATGTGTTTAATAACGTTTCTTTTGAATAATATAGCCCAGTTTATGACAGTTACAGACTTTACAGTTTCCACTTGTTCAAGTCTGTCTTAGTATTTTTAAGATGATAAATGGTCACTGTCAACTATTGAGAGAAACTCACAGGAGACTGATTGTTCTACACCTGTGAAAACAGGGGGGAAAGGGTGGAGCATTATCTATTTAAGATCATTGTGGCAAAAATGCTGTAAAACACACAGGTGGACCGAAACGTTGTGATGATCAATAAATTGTGATGCTGAGCAAGAGCAGTGTACGGGATCTTCCTTCCTCAAGACTCAAGTGATACTTTCCAACGCACCTGCATCAGAGACGCACCTGCATCAGAGACGCACCTGCATCAGAGAGAGTTGGATGCACCTGCATCAGAGAGAGTTGGATGCACCTGCATCAGAGAGAGTTGGATGCACCTGCATCAGGAAGAGTTGGATGTGTGAATATCTCATTGAAAAAGATGGAGTTTCATTCAAAAAGCTGCTCCGCATCTAGGATTTGATCATGCAGACAGTTGATTGTTGCCATTGTAGCTGAAATATCAGATCTGGCATGGATGTATTTGAGTATTGTCAGCATGTGTTAATCCATAATTTGTCTTCTGTGTGTGTGTGTGTGTGTGTGTGTGTGTGTGTGTGTGTGTGTGTGTGTGTGTGTGTGTGTGTGTGTGTGTGTGTGTGTGTCAGTCTGGCCTCCAGACATCCAGCAGCTGTTGGCGATTAAAGAAGAGGTTCCCCCTGAGCAGGAGTGGTGCCCCAGTCTGGATATGGAGGATCCAGAGCCCCCACACATTAAAGAGGAACAGGAGGAACTCTTGACCAGTCAGGAGGGAGAGCAGATTCAAGGGCCGGGCAAGTTCCCATTCACTCCTGTCCCTGTGAAGAGTGAAGATGATGAAGAGAAACCTCAGTCCTCACAGCTTCCTCAAAGCCAACCTGAGTATAACAGAGAGGCAGAGCCTCTCTGTTCAACTGAACAGATGAAAACAGAAGCTACTGAAGAGGACGGTGGACTATCACAACCAGCCAGGAACATAGATCCAGACACTTCTGAACCTGAGACTGAAGACAGTGTCCACACAGGAGAGAAACCGTTCAGCTGCTCAGACTGTGGTAAAAGTTTTAGTCAGAAAGGAACCTTGAAGAGACACATGAGAGTCCACACAGGAGAGAAACCGTTCAGCTGCTCAGACTGTGATAAAAGTTTTAGTCAAAAAGGAGACTTGAAGAAACACATGAGAGTCCACACAGGAGAGAAACCGTTCAGCTGCTCAGACTGTGATAAAAGTTTTAGTCAAAAAGGAGACTTGAAGAGACACATGAGAGTCCACACAGGAGAGAAACCGTTCAGCTGCTCAGACTGTGCTAAAAGCTTTAGTCGGAAAGAAAACTTGAAGACACACATGAGAGTCCACACAGGAGAGAAACCGTTCAGTTGCAGTGTTTGTGGGAGACGTTTTAGTCACAGTCGTCAAGTCAAAACACATAAGCGTAGTGGTGAGAGCAGCAGCAGGTGAAGCTGCAGAGCTGCTGGTTGAGCTGAACTGTTCAGCAGTAACACAACAACCATTTGTTGCCAGTTTCATTTCACTCAAATTTTAGGTCACTTAATATCAGGCTGGGCAATAATTAGATGTTATTTATTGTCATTCAGTAGAATCATATTGTGATATATATATATATATATATATATATATATATTTTTTTTTTCACCTTTATTTTACCAGGAAAATTACTTGAGATCCAAGATCTCTTTTTCGAGTAAGACCTGGCCTACAACTTTATTTTTTGATGTGTTCATTTTTGATGTGTTCATTTTTCTGTATTGTTGTGATCTGTCCGTCTTCTCCTACAAAGTCATCACTTTCTTTATTCTTGTTGATCTTGATATCATTTTAATACTAATTTAGTTAATATCATCCACCACTAATTTATAGGGGCTCTTGTGTCTATTGATGTGTCTTCTTTGTGAGTGAGGGGGTCCTGTGGGGAGGGGGGATATGTTCTGAATGTACAGTATGTGTATGTAAATGCTTTTTTTTGTAGATGGTTGTGGTTTTTGTAGTTTTCTTTGTTATGTTGGAAAATCAAAAAAAATCGACTCCCTGCTCAGGCAGTCCAGGCAAGGGCCGATCTAGCTTGAGAAAAGGTTAAGTTCGACGCTACGATCGCGCGCCAAAGGGAGACCAACCGGGACATCACTGAATACTTCAAGGAATCCCAACGCACTGGCAGGTCCCATCAAGTTTACCACCAGTCAAGTCCGGACAGGTCAGGTCATGGAGGTTTGACCTATGTATCCTGCAGCCCCAGCGGGCGCAGGAGTCACCATCATCAGGGCGCAAGCCATCATGACGGAATATCTTCGGCCCAGGCCCTCGCCTATGACCCGGAGACCCCAGGCCGGTATGGGTCAGCCCGGTACCAAGGGGTCCGGCCCTCTTCCCGAGCAGAGCCTCGGTCGAGGAGCCCCAGTCACTCTCACCATCATAGCGCTAGTAGCCACCGGAATGACCATGGCGCATCACGACACTCTAGCGCCAGCTCACGGTCAACCGTATGCGCCCACTCTTCCTCCTCAGCCCAAGCGGCAGCTTACGAGGAATACAAGGCACTATTGGTGACTGAGAGCCTTCGCCGCCAACACGCGGAGGAGGAGGAAGCTGATGAGGAGTACGACCGGCTGACAAAGCAAGCCAAGAGCGGCTCAGCGGGCCCAAGAACGGGTCCAAGCAGAGGCTCAGCGGGCCCAAGAACGGGCCCAAGAAGAGGCCCAACAGGCCCAAGAGGAGGCCCTCCAAGCTAGAGAGCGGATCACCCGCCGCCTGGAGAGAAGCCGACACTTGCGGCAAGCTGAGCTGGCGCTGGACGAGGCCCGGGTTTGTGCCCGGCTGCAAGTCGAGCAGAAGCACGTAGCGGCCTGGCCTCGCGCCCGTCTGCTTGCCGGGGACCCGGCAGTTCCACCTGTGCCTCTCACCTCCCGCGACCAGGGTCAGGTCAGCACGGCGGCTCCAGAGCCAACGACCCAAACTACGGAACCCACTGTTCCAGATGCCACCAACACTCCCACCTAGGACAGAGGTCGCCGACCCTGAGCATGCAATAGAGTGCAACGGGGCGGCCGAGCCCGCCACCGGGATACACCAGACTCAGGGAGGCATGGCGAACGCGGGGACCAACAGCACAGGGCACAGTCAGCCGGCCGGCGTCAATCATTCCCACAAGATAGCTGGACACGACAGCTGGGACCCCCCCAGAGGACGGGACCAGCCATCTCAACTACCTATTCCCAGAATTCACCTCCTGGCCCTGCCCGGGCTCATGGAGACAACTCCAGCCAAGGCCTCTAGGGAGGCCAACAAGTCCGAGCACGTGGAGCAAGTGGACATGCCTTTGCGGACGGCGAGGCAGGAGCCCCAGATGCTTCACGGGGCGGCCGTCTCCCTCATCGTCTCGCCGGCAATTCGCCCAGAGCAGACCTATTGCACCAAGAGAGCCTTTACGGAACCGAACCTTGGTCTAGGCGAGCAACCTTACCCCATCACCGCCCTGCAGCAGGAATCCCGCCCGAGGAATTTGCCCCTCCATCAGTTCGGGAGGATCCATCTTGTCCTGCTCATACAGCACCTATGGAAATGGGAACCAGGCTGGGATGATCCAGTCCTACCTGAGACACTGCTGCAGGCCTGCGAAGAGTGGGAGGACGAGCCACCGCAATCACAGGTAGCTGTTGTGGTCGACATTGCGCGGGGAAGGCCCCTTCCCGCACTCACCACCAGCAGTCGGGGTTGCGGATCCCCCTTCCCTCTTCTCAGCCCAGATCACTGGCCAGAGACACCCCGACTCCACACGACCGCGGATAAGAGCGAGGAGTTGAAGCCAAGTTACGGTGGCCTCAGGTCGGCTCCCCCCAAGCCGGAGGAGTGTACGACCTTCGGTGCCCTCATTGAGGATGCCACACCGGCGCTCCACGGGGCGGCCAACGAGGCACTAGGGGCAGAGGCCTCCCTCCAACGAGGGCAGACAAACTGCTTCCTCACCGACCCTACGCCGCTGAGGTTCCCTCAACTGGAAACTCAAGCCACCAGAACCAGAGGCTCCTCACTACCGCAGTAGCTGGGTAGACCCCCGGCTCCTGAGCGGCTCCCGCGCTGACCTCACGCCGCTGAGGTTCCTCAACTGGAAACTCAAGCCACCAGAACCAGAGGCTCCTCACTACCGCAGTAGCTGGGTAGACCCCCGGCTCCTGAGCGGCTCCCGCGCTGACCTCACGCCGCTGAGTTTCCTCAACTGGAAACTCAAGCCCCCAGAGGCCACTACAGCTCACTACAGCAGTTGCTGGGTAGACCCCCAGCTGCCACACACATCCTGGCCAAAGAGGACAGTCACCAAATCTTGGCTCTTGTGATGTACGGGACTGGACAACAGCGTGTAGACCCGTACCTACACCCGGCCGGTGGCCAAGCGGACCACAGCCCCCCTCACTGCCAGAATAATCAACCAAGCCCTGCCTATACCAGGTGGGACTGGAGGGCCATTCCGGCCATTTCTGGAAGAATACAGATTCCCCACAGGAATCTGGGAGCGGCTGTAGAAAAGGGTCCATAATGGCCCACCGTCAGGCCTGTTCTTGGGGCAGTCGACGCCCACGAGCCGGCGCGCCAACGACGTAATGATGATGACATCATCAACGATGACAATGACGATGTCATAGCATAGAGTTCACCTGTGAGGTCATCGGCGATGTCAGACATAACGCTGATGATGTCATAGCTCCCTGGACGTTGTGACATCACAAACGCGGGGATATAAACAAAGTGTTCTGTGATGCTACTTACTTCCAGTATTCCATATACATCCGGTATACTTACTCCTTCCTACTCTACCTTCATAATGTCAACCATTAGCACAACCAAATCCGAACCCGAGCTGAATCCTGGCTATCTTACAACCAGCCAGGCCCTGGTGACCGACTGCCTTACACCCAGCCAGGTCACCAGTGGTATTTCAACCGCGTCCGAGGACCGACATCTCGGTCCCTATCTCCATCCCTGTGATTCTGACCGATCACAGCCCGTGAGCCCTCATCCACAATCCAGCACACTTCACGAGGCAAGCCCAAAAGCTTCGCCCCCAGCAAGCCCACAAGCTTCGCTACAAATAGGCAATAAGGCAGTATAGTGATAAGACACGTCCGAGACAGTGGCATATTCACTTAGCCTGGGTAAACCCATCCCCCACGTGACCTGCTCTCAGACCTGCTCTCAGTCACTAGGTGACTGGGAACTGAGAGAGCAGGTCACGTGGGGGCTGGGTTTACCTAGGCTAATATTCACTGCACATGGGTGCACATGTCATGTGCATACGTTAGACGTGCTTAAACATTTTAAATTCGACGTATTTGACATACAGGTGCAAATAGCATGTACCTTATTAAAGATACAATTAAACATTAGGCATACGTTAGATGTGCTTAAACATTTTAAATTCGACGTATTTGACATACAGGTGCAAATAGCATGTACCTTATTAAACATACAATTAGACATTAGGCATACGTAATGGTAGCAGCTGCAGTACGGTACGGTACGACTACTACACTATTGTGTATGTTAAGGAGTCTCGTGGCCTGCGGGAAGAAACTGTTCCTCAAGCGATTTGTGCGTGCTTTTGGAACCCTGTATCTCCTCCCTGAGGGTAGCAGGGAGAACAGGCTGTTGTGGGGATGGTTTGTGTCTTTGATGATCTTCAGGGACCTCCTGAGGCACCGCTGGTTATACAGTTCATGCAGTTCTGGCAACTCCCCTCCTGTTACCAGGGCCGATTTTACCAACGGGCTTACCCGGGCTGAAGCCCGGGGCCCGGGACATCAAGGGGCCCAAAAAAAAAAAAAAAATTAAAAGATTTTTTTTTTTTTTTTTTTTTTTTGGGGACCCTTGATGTTTTTTTTTTGGGCCCCCTGTCCAGGGTCTTCGCAAAAAATGTTTTTTTTACTGACGCCATTCAATTTTTTTTGCAGAGTAATAACATCCACTGTGAGAGGGTGTCCACCCGCTATGCCGACCACTCGCAATGCCGACCTTAGGTTTAGGCGTGGGGGGTGGGAGAGGTTAGGTTTTGGGTTAGGGTCTGGGGGAGGTTAGGTTTAGGCGTGGGGGTGGGAGAGGTTAGGTTTTGGGTTAGGGTCTGGGGGAGGTTAGGTTTAGGCATAGGGGCTGGGAGAGGGGAGGTCGGAACAGCGAGAGGTCGGAACAACGACATGGAACCCTGTGAGAGGGCTCCCGAATTTGTAGATGAAATAGTGCAATTCAAAGAATTCATCAAAAACAAAGACAATAAAAGTGTGCGGCACTTGCTTCAAATAATAAGGAAGAGGAACCTGTCATCAGTTTTTCCAAATGTGGATGTTGCCTTCAGGATTTACTTAACTCTCCCTGTAACAAATGCCTCTGGAGAGCGCTCCTTTTCAAAACTTGGGCTTGTCAAGAACAGGATACGGTCTACAATGGGACAAGAAAGGCTCACCCACTTGACATTGATGTCATTGGAAAGTGACATTGTTAGAACATTGGACTTCACCACTCTAGTCAAACGCTTTGCCACGGCAAAAGTCAGGAAGAAGACATTTCAGGTACGAACAGACTTGAATACTGCTTGATTGATTTGTGCAATAATTGTGAGAATGTGTGTGTGCACTGTAATAATAACAGCAATAATAAATACTAAATAATAATAATAAAAGTGCTTGTTGTGACATCTCAGTGGCAATGTTTTCTTTCCAATCAGGCTGTTTATGAAAGAACATGATGGCTAAACCTACAGTTTGTGTTTGTAAGTTAGAATGCTGACAGGAGAGCAGGTGGTGACATGAAAGTTAGTGAGAAAAGGAGAAGATACTGAATAATGACATCACAACAGTATAATCCTAATGTTGATTTAAAATGAGATATTCCTTTAAATACGGCTAAAAAAGGTAAAAAAAAACACTCAAATTTTTTTTCGCCGGCGCCCGTTGGGCACCGCCCACCGAATGGTGTCCTGGAACACCATTGTTCCAGGACCCTTTCCTTTACGTTTGCTTATATCCTCATAATAGATTAAAACTTGTAACAATCCACTCGTCTCACATTGTTGCTTCATTGAGACAGTACAACAGGAGCACACCCCACGTGTGCTCCTGTTGTACTGTCTCTGGATATTGGGGTTTTAACCTGTAAACAAGTCTGCAACTGACCGCCCCTGTTTCAAAGCCATCCGGGTCATAATCTCAAAGTTTATTGTAGGTAACTCTTTGGTTAACCCAGTAATGTTACTAAGGTCAAACTATCACTCTCCACTGTACGGTGGTGCAGTGGTAAGCGCTGTCGCCTCACAGCTCGAAGGTCCTGGGTTCGATTCCCACCTGGGACGCTGTGGGCGCTGGAGTTGTGACCCCCCCATATCTTCAGTGCCCACTGCCCAGGTGGGCTATCTCGTCGAAAGGGCCTTTCTGTGTGGAGTTTGCATGTTCTCCCCGTACCCCCCAGGGGGTTCCTCCGTACATAACCCCCCACTAAAAACATGCAGAAGATTGTCATCCGACCAGTGACGACAACATCTGAAGTTGGTCCAATGATGGTCCAATGAAGGTCCCCGGGCGCTGGAAAGAAATAGCGACCACTGCTCCTGGCCTGCCCCCTGGAGGAAAGGACAAGCCTGGATGGGTCAAATGCAGAGGACATATTTCACCGTCCATTTTCACCATATTTCACTGTCTCCTGAGAGATGATGTTGGTAGAGTGCACACATCATTATTACCAACACCATATTAGCTAGAAGTTGCAATGGCTGGAAATGTAGAAATAAGCCCTCGAGCAAAAATAAACATTTGCTTAGTGTCACTTAGTGACTATAAATGACAATTGTCCATTGTTGCAAATCTTCACCACCCAAGCCCCTGGTACTGAATACTACAGCATAATGTCCAGAGCGTGCGACTGGGTGTGTTGATGATATTTGGGATTATTTCTGTTATTATATTGTTATAATGGCACTTTTACAAACCATTAATGTTCCCATGTCATATAATGACGATATGAGTAGAACACGGGAAGAAAACTGTCTATTTACATGGAGGAAGAGCACGCTGCCATGTGGCCCCGACGGAGCGCATTCAAGGACTGGCTTGGAGTACTATTTCGATCACAACAACCATGCCTACGATGGTCCAAATCACTGCGGAGAACACTGGGTGAGTCGTCAGATAATAATTAATGTGAGGAAAGGGCTCCAGGTAAAAAAAAACTAAATTCTCCTTTAAGGGAGAAATGACAAGTAGCCTATAAAACAACAATATAATAACTTTGATGCAAGATACAGAAATATGAAAAAGATATCAAATAGAAATAATAAACGAGCAAAATAAACTAAAGTGCAGAGGGTATGATTTGTATTGTTCACTTTTTTCATTGAACAACATTTCAACATTTACATGATCAATAAGGGAAAATAAAATATACATCTACACATAGGCTACATCTGCTCCCAGTCATAAATATAGTTAGTGTTATTTATATACAGTACATACTCACGCATGTACAGCAAACAGAAAGGGGAGGGGAGAAAGGATATTAAAACATTTTGAGGGTTGAAAATCAAAATGTAAACTTACATAATTTGATCAACAACAAGCCAAGGACTAAAATAGGAGAGAGCCTTTTAGACAGACATGACATCATACAATGCATATTCTTTATTGCACCTCAGCACCTTTATGGCTGATGAATAGTTTTTACATACATTTTTTACAAGTTAAGGAGGCTTTACCTTTTTCCATTTGCATTGATATGTGGTGACAGTGGTGTTCTGTTGACCCATATTGATATTCATGTTTTGTTCAACCCTTCTGTGTTGAAATTGGGCAACCGCTCCCTCATTGAAAACACGAATCAACAGCGACCTCTATCGGGCAATGCGGGTTATTGTTCAGGGATGCACCAATCCTCGCCTCTCTCCCGTGTCATGTGACCTGTGTTGTCAGTGGTTGTGGCAGAGAAGAGCAGCAACAAACATGGCGTCCTGCTCCTTCAGCCTGGCCACAGACAGCTTCTGGACCGACGACAAGGAGCGCGCCCTCATCGCCTTCTTCTCCGGTAGGTCTCGAGTGTTCAGCGGCGTGTTGACAGTTCAAACCGTTCATTTAAACTCCGTGTTTTGTTGACGCGTCGGCCGATGCTGCAACCACGGCAACCGAGCGAGCAGCAATGGCGATTAGCAACTGGTCTGGACTGAAGTGATTCTCCAGAGCATCGACTTCAACAACCAGTTTAAGATGTAGGCTATTTAATTTGTGTAAAGCTGTCAGCTGGCTGAATATTATAAAAGTTTCTAAATATTATATTTAGATATAGAGAGTAGGCAACAGACAGTTTATGAAGCTTTTCACTGACTGGCTGTAGCCTAACTACACTACAGTAGGCAGGACAAACCCACCGCTCTAACCACGCTGTAATGTAATCACTATGGGAGATTTCTGCATTCTGGGCTCATTTCAATCTAGTATTAAACATACTTTTGGGTCATGTTGGAATAAAAACATTGCTTGTATCGATAAATATCCACCATTACTACTATAAAATGAAAAAATAATTTTGAAAAAGCCCGAAATAATACGATAAATGGAGCTCTGTTTAGAGGGGGGATTCCAGCGTCTCAGGCTCCCTAGAGAAAAACGGCACACCAAAAAATCAGCACTCCTCGGCTTTGAGAGTAAATTCCCAACTGGATTTTCTGATTTGACCATTGGTCTGTCACTTAAATTGTAGCCAACCCCTATGACACGTAATGGTGAATGTACATTTTTGATTGGATCGCATGGCCCGGGAGTCTAGCTCGAGCCCCAGGAAGGTCGCCGCCTGCGCTGGGACGAGGCAACTCTTCTGCCAGTTCACCAAAAACCCTAAGGTTTGTAGGTGATCGGTCACCACCTTGGTATGTTTTGTGGCACAGACCCTTGAGTCGGCCACTATGAGAGCGTCGTCGAGATATAGGAAGACGCGGATCCCCCTCGCGCGGAGGGGGGCCAAGGCTGTCTCCACGCAGACCGTGAAGGTTCGCGGGCTCAAAGACATGCCGAATGGCAAGACACAGAACTCGTAAGCCTTCCCTAGGAAGGAGAACCTCAGGTATTTCCTGTGCCTCTTGACCACGTGGACATGGAAGAACGCATCTTTCAGATCCACGGAAGTAAAGAAATCCCCCTGTCTCAACGCGTTGAACAGGCGGGGAAAAGAAAGCATTCGGAACGGGAACTTCCTAAGCGTCTTGTTGAGACGCCGAAGGTCCAGAATTGGACGCATGGAGCCGTCCTTCTTGGGCATGACAAAGTACCTGTGGTAGAAACCTGAGCGCACCTCTGCCTTGGGAACCGAGCGAATCGCCCCTTTGGCGAGGAGCGAAATAACCTCCTTGTGGAGTATGTCCATGGACTCCCCTTCCATGGCTGAATCGGGGATCCCGTCGAACCTGGGCGGGGGCCTGGCAAATTGCAGGGCGTATCCCTTCTGGAGGGTGCGCCGTAACCATGGGGACGGGGAACATAGACGCTCCCAGGCATTGAGCCTGTTGGACAAAGATGGTCTCTTGTGGCCAAAGGGAGCGGAACCCGCCCCCCTGGTCATGAGTATATTGTTGGGCACCGGGACCTGGTCCGGTACCCCGGTGGGGGAAGAAAATGGGGGGGGGGCAGGATGTGAGAGGCTATGCCCCCCTGTCGCATGGTCAGCTCCGTAGAAACTGTGCATGCTGGGGGAGAATTTCTTACGCAGGCTCCGCCTACTGACGCGCCCTGTGGGTGTGTCGTATCGAAGTAACCCCCCCGCCGTGCGACTTTCGCAGGCTGGGGGGACTGTCTGTCCGTGCGGTCCCCAGGAGAGCTCCCGACCAACAATGGGCCCACGGCGCCACGGCTTGTCCCGGGAGCCTCTAGCCGAGGCCAGGCCGTAGCCATGGACCAAGGCAAGCCTTGATGACGGGTATGAGACCCTGGGAGAGCTCCCGACCGAACTCGGGCCTTGGGCACCGAGGACGGTGGGCTTGTCCCTGAAGCTACAAGCCGAAGGCTGGCTCTGAGCCCAAGCCTTGGCGAGCTGCCGCCCCCGTCGGACGCATCACGCCGGCGAGTGGCGGACTGGGTAGGTCCCTGCTGAGTCCCGGACCGAAGTTGAGCGCTGAGCTCCAACGACGGTGGGCTCATAGCCCCCCCTTCCCCAAGGGAGATGACTAAGAACGGGCCAGATCACCCGCCGCCCGCGCACCCCCTCGTCCCCTTTGGGGGCGGGGGCCACGTATCCTGGCCTGCCGTGGGACCCAGGACGGGCCCACTGCGGCCGGATGGGGTGTCGCTATTGAAGGCGCCCGAGCCTGTGGGGCTCGCACCCGCGGGCGTGGGGTGGCTCGCGGCGCCGGAGGCCCCGGAGGGCGACTCGGCGTGCGCGCTGCCACCTGAAACCGGCGGTCCTCCCCTCGTTGCCGCCTAGGCATGAGGGATCTGACCGCGTCGGAGTCTCGCTGCTGCCTCTCCAACCGCTGGGCCAAATCCTCCACGGAAGGACCGAATAGCCCTCCGGAGAGATCTTAACCCCTAGTAGCCTCCTCTGCTCCTGCTCAGGGAGCTGAGTGAGGTTCAGCCACAGGTGACGGTGAGTCAGAACGGAGAAGGTCATGACCTTCCCGCTGTTCTGCGCCAGGCAGTCAACCATACGCAAGGCGTAGTCCGTGGCCATCCTGAGCTCTGTGAACAGCTCGGGGGCGGGGTCACCCTGCATCTCCCGCAAGAGCACTGCCTGGTAACCCTGCAGGATTGCCAGGTTGTTGGTCAAATAAGCTTTTTCGGCCAGTTTGGCCGTCAGCTGGCACGCCTTTGAGGGCAACGTGGGCTTCGCGGCGTTGGAGGCCAGGTGCCTGGCCACCATCTCCTCGCGGGGGGGGCATCGCGGCGAACGCGAGCTTCTCCTCTCCCTCAAGCGCTGACCACGGAACCATGCCTGCACAGAGCGGCTTGGCCTCCTGAGGCTTCTCCCATCCTGTCTGTACCGCGCGAACCACGTCTACACAGACGGGCATACGGGGTTTCGGGCGGGGCGCCTGGCGTGCCTGAAAGTAGCACCCCATCAGTACTGATTCTGGGGGCGGGGGTGGTTCGGCCCGAGCGATGCCGAGCTTCGCTGCGGCCCTTGACATCACCCCCTGAAACTGCTTTTGGTAGGGCTCGTTGCTGCTCATTTCCGAGCGGGCCTCTACCGCAGTGGCGACGGTGGTAGCGCCGTCCCAATCCTCTCCGCCGGACATCTCCCCTTGGGGGGTGTCCTGGGGGGGATCGACTATGGGATCGTAAAGGAAGAGCCCACCCTGCTCCAACATAGGATCGATGGGCTCATCCCCCTAATTCAGATCCTGCTGCTCAGGCTGGTCCGGGGAACCCTGAGCAGCGGGTGCCTCCCCCCCGACCGGGCGGTCGGACCCAGCGGACGCGCCTCCCTCGGGAGGTGCACCGCTGAGCGGCAAGTCCTCCTCGACAAAGAGCATCGCTCTTGCCCGTAACTCGCCCATGGTGAAGCCGTTGCAGGTCTCGCAGAAGCCAGACTTCAGCAACGCATCAGTAGCATGGTCATGCCCTAGGCAGTACACACACTCGTTGTGCCAGTCGTAACCGGCCAACGTAGCCTTACAGCTAACACAGCACCTGGCTGTCCCCCCCTTTCTCTTGGCCGCCCGGTTCATTGCCCGAGTTCAGCGAAGCTAACTCACAGCAAGCCCCGCAGACTGTACCAGGAATTAGTGGGGGTTATACCGTGTAAGCTAACTAGCAGTAGCCTGCAACGGTAAAGATAGCTGAAGTGCTACCCAACGCTAGATGCTGGCTGCACGGGAGCAAGCTAGCTATCTAGCTAACTGGAGAGCACGGCTTCTCTAGCTACTACTCTTGCTTAACGTTACTCCAGCCGGAGTAAACGTGCGCGCTCTACACGGAGGTAGCTGGCGCCTAAAGTACTTAGCACACAGACGCTAACTGCATGGGTGCACGCTAGCTATCTGCAACAATACTGGGTGCGTTACCCTGTCTGGGAACGCAGCCTGCTAATTAGCCTATTGTTCTGTGCTACACGGTACTAATGCTATTCGCACGTATGCAAGCTAGCTTTCACACTTTTTTTTTTGAGAGCAGACCTTGGTCAGCTCTCAAGCCTAATATTCGCTACCCCAGCCGGGGAAAACGAAACACGCTACGCGGCGGTAGCCTTTTATACAGGTGTTAACTGTAAATAAGACACTCTTACCTTTTAGATGACTTGTTTTCCGAAGCCGCTGGTGAAGAGAAACAGGATCGGGTCCCCGAAGCCTGCAGAATCTCGTCCACGCAAAACCTCTTGAGGTGGGCAAAGTGAGACGGAACGAGCCCTTATTTCTTTAGCTTCTGAGAGCGCCTATTTGAGCTAACACGGAGCTTTGAGATAACACGTCCTCAGTCGGGCTGGAAGAAACGGTGAGTGGCGTACCCGGGGCTGTGGGGACGTGACGTAGTCACGTGGGTGAGGTGGGTGGCCGCATCAGCCCCAAGGGGGCACCACGCCACCTGCTGGTGGGTGGTCGTTTGAATGTAAAAAGTCATTTTTGGAGCAAAAAATAACAGTCTTCCAGTGGTGCTGCGTACGCAGCGGATAAGGCACTAGAGTGAGAGCTCGAGGTCGAAACGAAGTAAAACACTGTAGTCCCTTCCCTGACCTACAGATAGAACTTGTCCTGGATTGCTGATCTTCGTAAGCTAGAGCAATCTATTTTGAAGGGCCACTCCCATTAAAGCTAAAGAGAGTGCATTGCAAGATAGAAAACGTGTGGCAGGTAATATCCTGATTATTATTGTCTTGTAGGGTCGGGTGCATGGACATTCTGGTTGATATTGCTAACTGGCCCATCCTCCTCCTCCTCCTCCTCCTCCATAGCCTAGTCATGCCCTTATTCATTTAATCAAAACCAACTTCAGATCCTCTATCAGCGTTTTGGGACAACTTCTATCAGCTCCATTGTGCTCTAAAGTGTGGTGTTATTGCTATGTTAATGATAAGACATTCTGTAAGGGCTACTGGAGCGACTAGTGATGACGTCACTCAGAGGTGACGGGAGCTACTCTGATGTCAGGACCAGAGTTGTGCGCTACTCATGTTGAGAGCGGTCTAAATAAATGTCACGTTAAACAAGATACAGAAGAACTCACGAGAGTGGTTATTCAATAACACTGTCCAAAAAGTGAGTGACTACTAGTCACGACTAGTGAGCACTCTCAAAAAAGTTTCAAAAGCTACGGTGCAAGGTGCAAACAATATACAGAAAGACAGAAAAACCAGCACTCAAAATAAATCCTTTTGGGGTTTTTTAATACCTTCAAAGCAGCAGTTCAAGCAATGGACGTTTCGGCACAAGCCTTCCTCAGCATTGTGCTGACAGTAGACGGACATGACGTATAAATAGTGTCATACCGGAAGTACAATCAATTGCATCGTCAAATACTGGAAAAATCTCACACCATACAATATCAAAATGTGTAAATGTGTAAATGTGGTGTGATGTCAATTTTTGATATCAACATTTTTCAAACCTGCATTTTCATTTTCAAATTGAAGTATATGAGTACTGACTTACCAGAAAATTGTAAATCATTTTTCATCTGTAATTCACAAATTCATTCTTATCCTACTAGACAAAGCAATAACCTTAATATACCATTGTATCGTACATCCAGAGGTCAATTTTCGTTAAAATATCATGGAGCCAAAATATGGAATTCAAACTTACATTTATTGACTGTTTCTCTATCCCTGTCTGTGTACAAAAAGAAACTAAAAGGTTTTCTAATGTCTGGTAAATTTGGCACTGAGTGAGCTATGGCATTTCTGAGAGAGGTCTAAACCACATTCTCATTTTTATTTCTCTTTTTATTCCTATTTTTTTATTTTTTTTATTTCACTAATCTGAATTATCATTGCATTTAATGTTTGTTCAATGTTAATTGAGTAACTTGTATTATTATGTTTTTCTCTTGAGGTGAGATCTTTATATAAACCCGTAGTGGGTTTCTATCTCACCTGCACATGTTTTTTTCTCCAATGTTGTAAACATTTTTTATTTTGTTCTGTTTTCCTTTAATGTGCAAATAAACATAAACATAAACATAAACATAAACATAAACAAAAAATAAAATATCAAAAGTAGAGGTCGACCGATATTGGTTTTTCAATGGCCAATGCCGATCTTTAGAGAGCAGGGCGGCCTATGGCCAATATATAATGCTGATTATTTTAGTTTTTTTTCGTTCGATAAAATACAATTAAAATAAACTCCTCAAAAAAAGTTCAGAGACGTTATCTCTCCCCTTTAATAATACCAATTGGTATTGTATTTTATATCGTTGGAAAGCCTGATTAGTCACCTTTACAACGAGGTACAACTTGTAAGGATCGTGCCTTCGTGGAATGAGCAACACAGCTAAACGTGTGGGTAGCGCCCCCAAAGAATGTGCCAAAATCTCCTGCAATATTCTTCTGTTGGTATTCACTCTTGTTTTGAGCTTCAAGTGCTGGCAAGTGTGTGACTGGCACCTGATTGGCACCTAATCTGCGGTGCCAAGCTGTTTTGGCACCGCACACTACTGAGGTCCCTGACAGTGTCAAATGAATAGAGTGTAAAAATGGCCAATATGTGTTGTTTTTACCTTATTACTGAGGGAGAGTGCAATGATCCAATCCACCAAGCAACTCAAAACAAGAGTGAATACCAACAGAAGAATATTGCAGAACTTTTTTTGAGGAGTTTATAATGAATGGGAGTATTTGGGTAAAAAAAAATCAAGTAGCCTATATTTCCATTATCCATTCATGCACATTGAAAATCTAATATAACATTATACTGTAGGCCTACATCTAATATGTTATCTTAGCCAGTACAGTAACATGTTTCTGATTTTTTTTATGAAATAGAAAAATACATTGGGTTATGCAGTATAGATTTCAGTAGTGACTGGTAGGCTAGTGAGAGAGCAGTATGTCAGAGACCTCATTCAACTGCACTATTCTATAATCTATACATTAACAATAATAATAATAATAATAATAATAATAATAATAATGTAGCTGTTTAGATTTGCTGTCATTTGATGGGAGAAGTGTGTTTGCAGAAGAGGATGGTGACTGAGGAAACGTATAACGTTACAGTAGGCTCATGGGTGCATGAGAAGACTCACATTCCTAGCTTTCAAAGCTCAATAGCCTATATACTCTCACTAACTCTTATACGTTTACTGTCTGTAACGCTATGATTGCAGCCAGGGGGGATGCATGAAGCCTACTGTGAAACGCTCGGGTTGATAAGAATGACAACATAACGTAGACGCAAGCCAGTCCAATCGTCCGTCTGCGACGAGTCAATCCAACATTATTTACAGCAGGTTGCATGAGCTCAAAACTTTTTCACGCATTAAATAACAACTGTCCCAAGACATGTTTTCGTATGTTACGTTTGTATGAACGTTTGACAGGCTCGGGTAGACTGTATAGGAGGAATGCTACGCTCTCATTAAACAGTAAACACACACGCGAGCGTGCACGCACGCACGCACACACACACACACATACACGGAGCTATTTAGCCTAGGAAGCTTTCTCTCTTCAAGTCTCCTTTACAACCAAAACCTTTACCACAGACTGAGCAATTAAATTGTTTACTCTCCTGTGTGGACTACCATGCGTCTCTTCAAGGATCCTTTCTGACCAAAACCTTTACCACAGACTGAGCAATTAAATTGTTTATCTCCTGTGTGGACTATCATGTGTGTCTTCAAGCTGTCTTTACGAGCAAAACCTTGACCACAGACTGAGCAATTAAATTGTTTATCTCCTGTGTGGACTATCATGTGTTTGTTCAAGTCTCCTTTATGACCAAAACCTTTACCACAGACTGAACAATTAAATTGTTTACTCTCCTGTGTGGACTACCATGTGTCTCTTCAAGTCTCCTTTCTGACGAAAACCTTTACCACAGACTGAACAATTAAATTGTTTATCTCCTGTGTGGATTATCATGTGTTTCTTCAAGTCTCCTTTACGAGCAAAACCTTTACCACAGACTGAGCAAGTAAATTGTTTATCTCCTGTGTGGATTATCATGTGTTTGTTCAAGTCTCCTTTATGACCAAAACCTTTACCACAGACTGAGCAAGTAAATTGTTTATCTCCTGTGTGGATTATCATGTGTCTCTTCAAGTGTCCTTTATGACCTAAACCTTTACCACAGACTGAACAATTAAATTGTTTATCTCCTGTGTGGATTATCATGTGTCTCTTCAAGTGTCCTTTCTGATGAAAACCTTTACCACAGACTGAACAATTAAATTGTTTATCTCCTGTGTGGATTATCATGTGTTTCTTCAAGTCTGCTTTACGAGCAAAACCTTTACCACAGACTGAGCAAGTAAATTGTTTATCTCCTGTGTGGATTATCATGTGTTTGTTCAAGTCTCCTTTATGACCAAAACCTTTACCACAGACTGAGCAAGTAAATTGTTTATCTCCTGTGTGGATTATCATGTGTTTGTTCAAGTCTCCTTTATGACCAAAACCTTTACCACAGACTGAGCAAGTAAATTGTTTATCTCCTGTGTGGATTATCATGTGTTTCTTCAAGTCTCCTTTACGAGCAAAACCTTTACCACAGACTGAGCAAGTAAATTGTTTATCTCCTGTGTGGATTATCATGTGTTTGTTCAAGTCTCCTTTATGACCAAAACCTTTACCACAGACTGAACAAGTAAATTGTTTATCTCCTGTGTGGATTATCATGTGTTTGTTCAAGTTTCCTTTATGAGCAAAACCTTTACCACAGACTGAGCAATTCAATTGTTTGTCACCTGTGTGGACTATCATGTGTGTCTTCAAGTGTCCTTTACAACCAAAACTTTTACCACAGACTGAGCAGCTGAAGTGTTTCTTCCTTGGAACGTCACTGTTTTTCTGTGAGCCTAAACCTGACTGAAGTTCACTAGTTTCCACCCATTCATCATCATTGTCTTCAGTCTCAGAAGAGTCTGAAGTCTTGTCATCACTAGTTGGTTGTGAATTACTAGCTAGATGTAAGTATATAAAGTTCCTGGCTGGTTCTGATACTCCACAGTCCTCTTCATCAGCTTCTGTTTCCATCTGTTCAGTTGAGCAGGTGGCTACAGGCTCTGCCTCCCTGTTCTCTTCAGTTTGGCTTTGATGAAGCTGTGAGGTCTGAGGTTTCTCTTCCTCCTCTTCACTCTTCACAGGGACAACAGAGAATGGGAACATGGTGATATCAGCCTCCTCCAGCCGTTGAAGCTGCTCTCCCTCCCTCCTGATCCAGAGTTCCTCCTGTTCCTCTTTAATGTCTGGGGGCTCTGGGTCCTCCTGAAGCTGCTCTCCCTCCCTCCTGATCCAGAGTTCCTCCTGTTCCTCTTTAATGTCTGGGGGCTCTGGGTCCTCCTGAAGCTGCTCTCCCTCCCTCCTGATCCAGAGTTCCTCCTGTTCCTCTTTAATGTGTGGGGGCTCTGGTCCCTCCTGAAGCTGCTCTCCCTCCCTCCTGATCCAGAGTTCCTCCTGTTCCTCTTTAATGTCTGGGGGCTCTGGTCCCTCCTGAAGCTGCTCTCCCTCCTGACTGATCCAGAGTTCCTCCTGTTCCTCTTTAATGTCTGGGGGCTCTGGTCCCTCCTGAAGCTGCTCTCCCTCCTGACTGATCCAGAGTTCCTCCTGTTCCTCTTTAATGTCTGGGGGCTCTGGTCCCTCCTGAAGCTGCTCTCCCTCCTGACTGATCCAGAGTTCCTCCTTAATGTCTGGGGGCTCTGGTCCCTCCTGAAGCTGCTCTCCCTCCTGACTGGTCCGGGGTTCCTCTTTAATGTGTGGGGGCTCTGGGTCCTCCTGGTCGAGACTGGGGCTCCACTCCTGCTGCTCAGCGGGAACTAACAGCTGCTGGAGGTCTGGAGGCAAGGCTTCTCTGTGTAACCGCACAGCGTCCAGCAGTTTATCTTCATCACCCGCAGTTAGGTGCTGCTTCACCACAGCTCTCAGCTTCTGGACTTTAGACATTTTAATTTTCACACAGTGACAGGAACTTTTCCTCCTGAACTTTACTGACAAACTTCCTTCAAAGCTCCAATAGCTTCACAGCTAACGTTAGCTTCACAGCTAAACCATTCATCTGAGTCCAGTGAGTCTTCTTCCTTTGATCAACGGAGCCCTGGTTCCACTTCATATATTCGTGATAATATCGTCCGCACATACGAGTCTTCTGTTTGTAAATTAAACTTCTTAAAGTATTATAAACGGGAAATAGGCTAGTATGCTACTGCTAGTGCTAACGTTACTCTGTGTTGTTACAAGAACGTTTGCATGATGGCCGCTTCCACACGTCACCCAATACCCAGAATGCCTTGCGGTAAGAAATGCGAGCGGGGTCGGGGGGAGGGAGGTGATGGGGGAGGGGCGCAGTGAGAACCTGGTGAGAACACAACAAAACTGCTGCCTACGCACACACAGTAGGAGTGTGTGTGTGTGTGTGTGTGTGTGTGTGTGTGTGTGTGTGTGTGTGTGTGTGTGTGTGCGCGCGTGCGTGTGTGTGCATGTGCATGTGCGTGCGTGTCGGCAAAAAGTTGCTGTCTGCCTGGATTCATGAAGTGCTTCAGTGAGAGCTGCTTTCACACATGTAGTGGGGCTCAAAACAGCACCTATAGGTCACTTCCGGAAAGAAGCGCCAAAATTGGCACAAATACTCCTTGTGGACTGTTATTTTGATAAAAGTAACTGGCCACGCAGAAATTTAATTTTTTTTCCAAGATGGCCGCCATTTCCAGCCTGAAAACACTATTTTGGGGGCAACTTTGGGTAGAATTTTCCAATATGAATGATCTTGTTATCAAACCATACATTTATGACCACAGAGAAGTCAGATTTATTCCATGAACATTTCAAAATGGCTGCAATTTTAAAGATGGCTGCCATTTCAGCAATCTTTACCATAGGATTTCACTGTGCAGGGCGATTTTGATGATTCTGGTGTCAAATGACAAGTTTTTAACTATGGAAATTTAAAGATTATACATCAGAAATCATTTGTATATCTCCTTTTACCATTTACTCTGCATATCTTTTCAAAGTAATGTGAAAATATGCATAAACAACAGTATTTTAGCACAACTTTTATTAGAAATGTATAGGAAATTTACATTTTATTTTCACAGGGAGCGATTATTTGGTTACAATTGAATATGCATAAGCTATAAATAAATACATTAATCTATTAATTAATAAAGTACATTTGATCTAATAATTACCACTTTTATAAATGGACACCTTGCTGTAAAGTAATTACATACATTTTTGCTAAAACAATAAATAGCTTTAAAAGAATGAGAGTCAAGGTGGGGACAGGAAATCAATGAGGGGGGGGGCTCATCTCCTGAGTGTCCTGCAGGTGGTGCAGGCTGGCGCTGGAGTAGTCCTTGACACTACAGCTGCTAGGCAGGCTGACCCCTGAGTTGCTCATGTTGCTGGTGCTCCGCTCCAAGTAGCCCAGCAGGTAGTCCATCCCCACCACGTTGACATCCAAGTCTTCTGATGGCACACAGGGGACACAGCATTCTGATGGACAAATGGCATACAATGCATTGAAGACATCTGCAACGTTAATAACCTGACCATTTGTGTATCAACAGTTATGTTATAGAAAATGTGCAGAGATGGGCGAAAATACATCATAAAGTATTTTGATACAAATTACAAATACTTGCTCCAAAAATGTATCACAATACAAATACAAAATACCTGTCTGAAAATGTATTTGAGATACAAATACGTATTTTGTATTTTGAAAATACATGAAAATACATTTTATAAAAACTTATAAAGAGCTGCAACGATTAGTCAATTCATAGATGAATTGCCAAATATTAAATTAATTTCCTATTTTGATGATCTATTAATCATTTAGAGACATTTCTTTAAGGAAAATGTCCTAATTGTCTGATTTCAGCTATTCAAAAGTGAAATTTTCTGGTTTCCTTAGACAGTAAATCCTCTCTTTAGTCCTCTGTCACAGTATGTGTACTCCCTAACACACTGCAGTTCTTCCATTTTAGTTTTAGTTGTTTTTCAGTAGAACTAATTACTCCTTCAGCTCAGCTGTTAATCACCTTCTGTGAGGGCTTTTGACTTAAAGGCAGCATTTCTGCATGTTAACCTCAAGTTTTGGAACTTTGACTATGTTTAGCCATAGATATCTGACATCATAACACAATATATAAATAACTGAAATAGGTAAAAGGCATAGTAGGTCCCCTTTAAACAACTTCACATTCACCACCATGCAGTAACTTGTCGTCACAGTATTTATTTAACGTGCAAACATATTTATACAACTAGAAAAGGTTACATTTCAGGAATTGAATGCCCTGATGCACATCCTGTCTAAGGTTGTGAAATTGTGAATCGGTGAGAGGAACGATGAGAAACTGCATCTCAAGCAAAAAAGGCCTTCCATGAAATTGGACTCTTCAAATCTCTTCAAATCCTTACATCCTTAAAATGACTTCCCCTCATTCTGCTTCATAAACAAAATCCAAAACACCCTGGCTATCTAGAACATAATTACTAAAGAACAATCACTCACTGAATACAACTTTCCACTATCAGCAGTGGTAACACCATTCTAGTGTCAAAATCTGCACAGCCATCATTATGCACAGTGAAGCTCAGACATCCTTGTAGCAACAGAAAGACATTTTTGATTTTCATTAGGGTACTTTGGTGTTCAGTTATAGTTTTTCAGTATAACTAATTTCTCCATCTATTCAAATCAGGTTTATGACAGTTAGGTGTTTTTCAGTACAACTAATTTCTCCTATTCAAATCAAGTTTCAGTTTAGTTCAGTTAGGTTTTTTTTCAGTACAACTTATTTCTCAATCTATTCATATCAGGTTTTAGTATAGTTCAGTTGTTGTTTTTCCAGTACAACTTATTTCTTCAGCTATTCACATCAGGTTTCAGTTTAGTTCAGTTAGTTAGTTTTTCAATACAACTTATTTCTCAATCTATTCTGAATCATATCAGCTTTCAGTTTAGTTCAGTTAGTTGTTTTTCAGTACAACTTATTTCTCTATCTATTCTGAATCATATCAGGTTTCAGTTTAGTTCAGTTAGTTGTTTTTTCAACTTATTTCTCCATCTATTCATATCAGGTTTCAGTTTAGTTCACTTAGTTGTTTTTAGTACAACTCATTTCTCCATGTTTTCACATCAGGTTTCAGTTCAGTTAGTTGTTTTTCAATACACCTTATTTCTCCATCTTTTCATATCAGGTTTCAGTTCAGTTTAGTTCACTTAGTTGTTTTTAGTACAACTCATTTCTCCTATTCAAATCAGGTTTCAGTTCAGTCCAGTTAGTTGTTTTTTAGTACAAGTAATTTCTCTGTTTATTCATATCAGGTTTCAGTTTAGTTCACTTAGTTGTTTTTAGTACAACTAATTTCTCCATCTTTAGTTTAAACCTGTGTCAATGTTTACATGTGTCAATTTGAGAATAAAAAGAAAAATGTATTTTATGTATTTGAAATACACAAAATACAAGATCTGAAAGTATCTTGATACAAATTACATCTCATTTTTCTCTGCCCAGCCAAATACAAATTACAAAATACAAAAAAGTAGTTGAAATACGTATTTCAAATACAAGTATTTCAAATACTGCCCATCTCTGAAAATGTGCATATATAATCAACTAACCTATAGTCTGGGTTGAAACGGAGCCTATTCCTCACATCTGCAGCTACACATTGCTGTGCAAACAAGACTAAATCTGTAGCATTTGCACCTTCCACGGCATTCAAATCTGCAACCACACTTGGTCAGTTGTCGGCAACTCTCTGCAATGGGGGGGAGATCAGTCCACAAGATCTGCCACATATCACCTTTCTTGATCCATCCCCAGTCAGAAGGACTTTGTGCTTCTGGTTGGCAAAGTAATGATTGAGCCCATATGCATCCAGCCTGGTAGGCAGCACACTTTACATGCTGGAGTAGAGCAGCTTGAGTAGGAGGGATGGCTTCATATGGCCTCTGCTTCTGAGCAAACATGTCCAGCCTTGCATCATTAACACGATCAGATGTACTGGACCTGTCATACATCTTGACCACAAAGTTTTCCAAGATCTTCATGTCAGCATCATCTATTGTTGGTAGATACTGGCTGAGTTTGCTGAAAACATTGGAAGCCTCGTTGTAAATGTTCCAGGTTTGCCATGCAGTCTTCTTTCCTTTACCACGGAAGGCTGACACAACATCGCAGCCAGTGAAATATATGCAGAGTAAATGGCAAAAGGAGATATACAAATGATTTCTGATGTATAATTTTTAAATTTCCACAGTTAAAAACCTGTCATTTGACACCAGAATCATCAAAATCGCCCTGGACAGTGAAATCCTATGGTAAAAATAGCTGAAATGGCAGCCATCTTTGAAATGGCAGCCATTTTGAAATTTACATGGAACAAATCTGGCTTCTCTGTGGTCATAAATGTATGGTTTGATAACAAGATAATTCGTATTGGACAATTCTACCCAAAGTTGCCCCCCAAATAGTGTTTTTGGGGCGGGAAATGGCGGCCATCTTGGAAAGATCGAGATTTCTGTGTGGCCAGTTACTTTTATCAAAATAACAATCCACAAGGAGTATTTGTGCAAATTTTGGCGCTTCTTTCCGGAAGCGACCTATTTTACATTGAAAGTGCATTTTTTGAGCCCCACTAATGTTTGGAATTCAGGAGTTATCTAGAGGCCATACGGATGGCTGTCATATGTGAATGTCTGCATGCGGCTCATGCGCGCTCCCGCGGAGCCTCGTCCTAGACGGAGGGAAGTGTACCCCCAGCCATAGTCGCAGAAGCGTATTGTCCCCCCCCCCCTCCAGAGCTCCGTGAGCTCGTGAGTGCATGAGGACAGAGACGATCGTGACAGATTATTATTATATAAATAGTCGATGTGAATGAGCGTGCAAAAAACACATGCCATTTGGTTTTCAAATGAAGCTCAAAACTGCTCCGTGTGCGACAGCCAACATGTTGCGGATTGCTGGATTGAAAGGCTCATGGCTCTGATCTGATTTCATGTCTGCTTCGCACAGCACACACATTTAATAAGCATTTTTGGACGCGAGGGTCGTCCCGCTTCCCAGTATTGGACATCGCTAGGTAGGGTATCTGGATCTGGTTGCGTTCATGTCTTTGATTTAACGTTTAGCGTTCGCGCAAATTCCAAGTAGCGTCAAGTCAGGCAGTATAAAATGAAAACTTCCGGGTATAACCTTCGCAATAATGGCAATTAAATAAAGTAAATGCACGTGTAATGTTTTTTTGTGTGTGTTTCGAAAGATACAGAACGGAGATAAACTGGAAGAATATCTGCTCCCTTCGAAAAGTCAATTTTAACCCGTAGTGAGTCGACATTCTGATTTTTTGTTACTAAGTAAGGGCCTGTGTCCACCTAGCGTCTTTTCCTCAGGTCCAGCGTCTTTTTTCAGTTGTTTCCAATGGGGGAAGAGCGTATGCCGGCGCACACGGACGTGTAGAGAAAGTGCGCTGCACCCAGCGTCTATTTTCAGAGCACTCCGCCGTTTTTGTGCGCTGGCTCCCAGCGCTTCCAGCTGAGAATAATTTAACTTTTCAGAAAGACGCTGGTGTCGGGTGCTGCTTTTCTGGCAACTAATCATATGGAGAAACTATCGCAACAGAGACAGAAAGGCTCAATTGTGGGAGCAGATTGGCTAGACACTTAATATTTCTGGTGAGTGTTGTGCTTACTGCTTTTAATAATGTAGCCTACCTGTGTTGTTAACTTGCTAGCTGTCAGCTATCAAGCTACTACCGCACTGAACTAACGTTAGTTTCAGAGTGCTTCCTTGTATATTGTGCGCTGATGCTCCCCAGCGCACTCCCAGCGTTTAACAGTCGGAAAAAGACGCTAGGTGGACACAGGCCCTAATACAACATTTATTTTATTTTGAAGGTAAAAACGTCTAGCTTCCTGTATTCTGTATAATTCTAGTAGGTTTGAGGCATTTTAGGACTGAACATAGCAAAGACCTGTTTTGTTTGTACTGCTTGCGACTCGAGGAAATCGATGCATCTGGGCGTGAGTTGTAGGGTTGTTTAATTAATTACTTACTAACGTTATGCGCAAACGATTATATGCCGTGAACGTTAGGCAGTTATCGCCCATTATGTATTTTTAGTTTTCACAACTGTGTGGTCATGCCCAAATTCCCCCACCCCCGCCGTCCGCCCCCTCTCTACTTTACAAACTCTGCGGAGGTGCTACTCATGTGTGAATGCAACATGCCTCATGTGTGAAAGGGTACACTTCACCTATCATCCGGGGCAGGCTCAGTGGGGGGCAACCCTGACCTGATCCGGAGTTCATGTGTGAAAGTGAGGCCCCAGACAGCAGTGAGGTGGTGGCTTTAGCTCCCTTGCTGCCTACAATTCCACAAAACCACCACTAGATGTCGGCATCGTCCCTCTTAAATTCTCGAGCCACAGCAGACTGCAAAAACGTCATTTTTCACATCACCCTCCTTGGCTTGCAGGGAGTCAAAAATGTCTGCACATTCGTGCAATTCATCACTCACTTTTTCACCATTTTCAACCAAACATGAAAAATCTCATATGGTGTGACAATTGTGTCCCCAGCACTTTTCCACAAAGTTTAAACTTGAGTAAAACTAAGAAAAATAAATGGAATTCTCCTCAACAAAGTAGCTACAGAATGATAACAGTCTATTTGTGAGTCTGCTCTTTTCAAAGTCCAGGCATAGTAGCCTATTTTGAGTCATTTCTGATCAGATTTCTGATTGTCCCAGAAATGAAAATCATATGGTGTGACTGATATTTAAATGGTCAATTGTTTGGATACCCGTTGGGATGAGAGGTCCTTTTTCAACTAGGCAGTAGCCTACAGAAAATATCTCAGGAGTAGCCTGCATGGAAGGAGTAGCCTACATGGAAGGAGTAGCCTACATGTCTCTTGTCTTTGCTCGTTTCTTCAATAAATACAATCTTTTTGGCACTGCCACTTCAGTTATGTTTCACAGTGTCTTTTGGTGTGATGCTTTTTTACATACAAATTCTGAAGATCAATTACTTTTTGGTCATTATTACTTGCAATTGAAAGCTATGCTACAGTACAAAAAGATTCATACTCCACTCAGGGAAGTCCATATTGCCCTACTCCATTTGTCACACTTAGTGCATGCTTACCTACTCCACTGTCCTATTTAAATGTTATTATAATGCATGTTATTGTATTGATACATTGTGGTTAGGTGTGGTTCAACATATGGTGTGACACTATATAATATGGCGTGACAGTCAAAATTGGCAATAAAGGTGACAATAAAAAAGTTTTTTAGTGATAAATCATAAAAATCCCAATGGAATACAATGGAAAATAGTGCAAGAGTCACAAGCATTTTGTTAGATTTATAACTCAGTTTGTCAGAATCTTATATATAAATTTGGCATTGTGGACTCTGTCTGTCTGTTTGTTTCTCTGTCTGTTTCAAGAATTTTGTCCGGCCACAGCTATGCCGTTTTTATGTGCGATCGTGCTGAAACCTTCAGGTGGCGTAAAGAGCACCCGTGCGGGTGACCTGACGGAGCCTGTTTTTTTAATTAGGGCAGACTAATTGCCCTAAGGCTGATTGCCCTAAGGCTGAGGCTATAGTTCAGTCATGATGTCACTGATGACATCACTGATGATGTCATCAGTGATGTCATCAGTCTGAGGCTCACAAGGGAGAGGGAGAGAGAGGAGAGAGAGGGGGAGTGAGACTGAGGGAGTGGAGAGGCAGAGAGACTGAGGGAGATGGAGAGAGAGGAGAGGGAGAGACTGAGGGAGAGAGAGGGGAAGAGACTGAAGGAGAGAGAGGGAGACATTGTGCACATGCCAATAGGGCAAGCAAGGCCACGCAGCAGCCGAGCTGGGGGCGAGGCCACGCAGCAGCCGAGCTGCGTATGCGAGCTGCAGGGCCAGCTCAGTGAGCTGCAGGATGGGCGGCGGCTGAGCTAGCGAGCCTAGGAATCGAGCGTGTGTAGAGATGCCTAGTTATTACTCTAAAATAGCCTATACATTTAGGACATGTCTTACTTTGTGTGATGATAAGAAATTAATACAAAATGTCATGAATTTGCATAAGGAAATGCTGGATCTCAAGATAGTAATGATAAAGAGTCGTGATAAAGTGAGGTACTTAAGAAAAACGTTCATGTCACACCATATGACAATTTTAGGGACTGATAAAGCAAATTAGTGAAACAATTCATATTCCAATACCACATATATTTTTGGAAATCTAAGAATCCGTATTACACAACTATCATTTTTATGTGCAATATTTGAAGTATAGAAAAACTACTTTTTTCAGGGCCCTATGCCAACCACCCATATACACATGCAGTAGATGCCACATGACTTGGTGGATCATACGTCAACGTCGGCGCCATGTTGGAGGGGGCAACCACAGCCACAGGGCAACTCTCAATTTTGCTGCATTTGACTCAATGAGAGATCAAAGAAAGGAGGGGAGAATTGGCCAGCGAGAGAGAGATTTTTCCTCATTTCAGATTCATATTAAAAGGAAACCCTCCGCTTCCACGGAATAATTTCACTTCAGAATGACAGGACCAGCTCACTGTGGCTGTCAGAAAGTTTCATGTCATTCTGATGTGGCATTTCAAAATAAAAACTCCCATTTCAGATTCATATTAATAGTGTAATACAATATAAGCAGCACAACCTGATAATCCTAATTTCAGTCCTAGAAACAGAGAGACATGAGAGAATGGCTTAAAAAGCAAATTATATGATTGCTATTCAGTAAAATAATAATAATAATAATAATAATTACTGAATGGATCAGCAGATATTTGGAACATTAGAAAAGAAAATAGACATATGCTATTAAAGAAAAAAGCCATCCATTAGTGTTTTCCTCTAAATCACAACCTTTTTCAAGGACCCTAGTCCACATTAGGGCCACGGACCTCCATTTGATGTGATTTCTTCTGTAAAACCCAAATCTGAAAAGAGTTTATTGTGAGATTATGATTTGGTCCAGAATTCCATGACTATCTGTATTGAAGCACGCTATCACTTTATCAGAACACATTTAATTGGTTTGTTTGGTATGTAAAATATGACCTTCCAATGGTTTTAGCTTAGGCTATGCAGTCACACGAATCATCCCGTGGCCCCACTCCAAACAGTGCGAATCGTGACCAGCTGTGGGACTACACGTATACAAACAAAGATGTATGTTCAATATTTCTTGGTGGTTTCTTCTGTGATGCAGTTTTGGGCATCACAACAGAAGAAATTGTGTCACACACATACTGTACATCAGGGATACTCAACTTGCTTTGCCCGGGGGCCACTTTCGTGAAATGATAGAAGGCCAGGGGCCAGTTAATAAACAAACAATATACATTTTTCCGTAGCGGATTGTAGGTTTTTGGGGTGTCAGCCGGAGTTTAGTCTGACAATGTTGTGCACACCGGATAGTTAGTTCGGTTGAGTTAGTTAGGTTAAGTTAGTTAGGTTAAGTACATACATAAGTGCCTGGGTAGCGAGCAGATGGCAGTATTTGACAATTTAGCAGCTAAATCATAGATTATTGAAAGATATTCCATATTCCAGACTGAAATGCTATAACAGAAGTGGAGTATTGGCCAGAATGACATGAACATTTGGACACTTATTCAGCAGGTATCTTGCATGTTGCGTTCAGGTGCACTGTAAAAAAAAAATGTTTTTTTGCAATTCCATCGCGGGCCACACAGGGGGCCCGCGGGCCGCAAGTTGAGTATCACTGCTGTACATGATGCAACACATCAATTGTGTGACACATGCAACAAGTTGACAGAACTGAATGTATGAGTTCATTCTCTGCAGCGCCTGATTCAGGAAGGTCTTTTCTGCTACAAAGCATAAGTTTTCAGAAGGTTAATTTAGCCAATCTCTTTACTCTGCCTTCCCGGCGCGTCCCTTGGAATGGTGAAGTAGGAAGAGAGTGAGACCATTTGTTACAATTCATCTGACATTTATTTCTGAGAATTAATTGACAACAGACATTGAATATAAAAAAGCAGTTATAGAATACAGATATCTGGGTCAGCTCTTCTTCTCCCTAGAACAGCAATCTGTCACAGGTCACGGAGACTGACCCTGTTTCTAGCCTCAGACCCTTCTTAATAAACAATTTCAAAAGTGGGTGGTCTTCTGAAGACGATTTCCCGCCAGTCAACTTCTCCTTTCGTACTTTTCCAGTTGGGGAGGGCTGTTGTTATCCGGAGCTGGAGACTTTCACTTTCAGATGTGACTCCGCGGGGCCTTTTTACAGAAGTGCATCCTTCAACATTTTATAACAAGACTTATGCAAAACTTTCATACTGTTATTTTATTAATGCTTGATATGCAAAAAATGGCAGAGGTGCCAGAGTAAAACAATTATAAGTGATAAGTTATATTACTGAGTTCCTGCTAAGAGTAACACATTACATCCCCTTATCATACATTTCTATACAGCAGTTCAACAGCACAAAGCAACAGTTTGCGACTGGTCTTCATGGTCGAGTAAGGGATGGTGGGAAACCTCATGCTTTTTGCTATAAGTCTCTGGGAAACCCCATCATGGCTAATTGCCACCCAATTTCCGGCCTTCTCGATAAAAAACATGGACCGTACAGATGCTGTGAACCCTGGGAGTTGGAGTCAGAGACAGTGCATCCCACTAAATCGTGTTGGGCGCTCTGTCTCTCACTCCCTCTCCCACTGTCCATTCTATAAGCAGCAAGCAAACAAGCCTCTCATTAACATTTACTATGAAAACCCCATTTTATCAAAGTCCCCTTGATACACATTTTACTAATTTGTCAGTACAGAGGAAACACAGCTTATATGGTCATGTTATTATGTCAGTATAGAGGAAACACAGCTTATATGGTCATGTTATTATGTCAGTATAGAGGAAACACAGCTTATATGGTCATGTTTACCTTAACAAAAGAATCATGTGATTGTCTGGTGACCTTTGCAATTTTAGAGAATTGATTAGGTGAATTTCAGAGAAACAGGGAAGTTCCATGGGGCGCTGTAGGGAAAGAGGAAGTTCAATGACACAAACAGGGGGTTTCAAATATACATTTGACTCAATCCCACGATGGAAACGGATGGTCCTGTCTGGAAACTGCAAAAAACAGGGAAGGTAACTCATACTTTCATTTTCAAACAGCAGACACATTTCTCATCAGTTGAACCTGACTGACACAATTCTGCATCAGTCCCCCTTTTCACGTGGCCTCTCCACGTGAACCTAGGAAAAAAGACATTTACAGATCATATCTTCCTCCTCGCCTGGACCATCATCATGTTCCTCTCCTACTTCCAGATCGCCATCTTGGTCCAATTCGTCCTGGAATACATTATTTACAGGAGACAACATTTCTGGACGCCCAGAGCTAGACTTAGGCGTAAAGTAACGATAAAAACTATTGTAATGGAAGGCTAAGTTTCAAAGTTTTGAACTGAGGTCCAGTGACACTATTTCCCAGATTAAATGATATAAATCTGCTGTAAGCACCCGAGAAAAACACATGAGTTACCCTTTAACTTCATGCTACCTGTGAATCTGTAGATGTTTAAATGAGCACAACTAGAAGAAAGTGGAAAAAACAAAGAGTAGAAGAAACATCAGAAAGTCCAGGACAGCTATATCCCATTCGAAAATATTTGATTTCCCCCAGATGACCTAACTATCAAACTATTATGTTTCACATTAGCACTGTAATTTGAGTCATTTCAAACGTGTCCTTCAAACCTACCATTTCACGCTTGACTCCTCTTAAAGGAACACTCCGCACATTTTCAACCAGCTTTGTATCATTAGAACATCAGTAGTATATCAGACAACAGATGACAGACTTCAAAACAGTTTACAGTTTTCTGATATACAGTACTACTGATGTTCTAATGATACAAAGCTGGTTGAAAATGGGCAGAGTGTTCCTTTAAAGGGATAGTTCAGTTTGTTTGAAGTGGGGTCCTATGAGGTACTCTCATACAGTCAGTGTACTGGGTAAAGCACTCTGGACGCATCGCCCACCGAGATAGGAGAACTGCACTACAGCTGCGGCAGGCACAGAGAGCTGTCTGCTGAGTGTGATGGGGGCCAAGAGCAAAAACATACAAAACAACAGAAAAAATACATGAAATGCTTCCATGCTGCTCACCTGGCATAATGCAAGTCTCCCACAAGCCCTGAGATGCCAAGGTGACTTGAAAAGATGTCATTTACACCCTGTTTTTAGCTGTATTCGTCACTGTAGCAAGGTTGTACCCTAGTTGTTGAACTTTCAGCTGCTAGCTCCAGTGACGATTTCAGCTAAAAACAGGGTGTAAATGACATATTTTCAAGTCAACTTGGCATCACAGGGCTTGTGGAGACTTAGATTATGCCAGGTGAGCAGTATGGAAGCACTTTATGTATTTTTTCTGTTGTTTTGTATGTTTTTGCTCTTGGCCCCCATCACACTCAGCAGACAGCTCTCTGTGCCTGCCGCAGCTGGAGTGCAGTTCTCCTATCTCGGTGGGCGATGCGTCCAGAGTGCTTTACCCAGTGCACTGACTGTATGAGAGTACCTCATAGGACCCCACTTCAAACAAACTGAACTATCCCTTTAAGTCTGACATCAGTAGGACAGGTTGAAAGCACATAAAGACAAACATTCAATCTGCTATTATGATTACAAGTTTAGTCTGTAATATAACTTTTACAATATCTGTCCAGGATCCCATCTAATCGCAAGGCTTCCTGTGTACACACAAAGACAACACAGACAAACTCAGCACAAACACAACTTGACCTATACATGCGTAATTATTTTACTATCAATACTCTCCCTCTATGTGATGATAATTAATCAATTTCCTAATTTGTTATGCTCTTTTTACCATATTCCAGTTCCCAAACTCACCTCCCTTCGCCTATAACCTAGCTTTTTGAGATATTAACGTTCGTTTTTGCACCACTCATACTAATCTGCTGTGGGGTTGGGGTCTTGAGTAGCAAGTGACCTCACGCTGATTCGTCCTATGTGCAAACAATGAGCGCATGAAAAGTTTGCTTAAATGCCATAGTGCAAAAATAAAGAGAGGCATCTTAAAAATTGGAATCAAAGATCAGAATTTGTGATCTCAAAGAATCAACACAAACCCATGACAAATATAGACTAAACAATATCAAACAATGACATGACACTATAAGTTCTAGTGTATTGTATCTAACCTGTGTTGTGTTTTGCTTACATACACTGCAGTAGGCTACAGTTCATTCAGTAAACAATGTGTCGCCTATATAAAGAAGGTGCGGTGGACTCCCACATTTTCCCAATACTGTCTGTGTGAGCAAAAAGCTCATCCATCACTTCTGTCACTTTGTCGTTGCAATAAAGCTGTCACAACAATGCGGATTTCACAAAACCACGTTCACCAGTTGACAACGAGCCCATAACAGCAGTTAACCCTTTTGTACATGTACCATTGGTGCATTCGCTGGGTGCCAGAATCCCAGTCTCAGTCATTTAAGTCAGGAAGTGAGTATCGGGGCACACACATGAATAATTTATATGAGCTACATGCAGGACACTTGTCCTTATGGAATGAATGAACGAACGAATGAATATCTCTTATCTCCCCCTTTACTCTTTTGGCATTACCATATACCAATTCAGAATGAACATCAACAAGTGGTTTGCAGTTTGCACAGTAGCATAGCCTATATCATCTGTTCTACCACAGTGACACACAAGGGCCGGGTTTCCCAAAAGCTTCTTAGCGTTCTTAACACCTTCTTAGTGACGAAACGCTCGCAGATCCAGCTGCGTCAGGCAAAATGAGATATGAATACAGTGCACTGTTCATCTTATTGTGTTTTCCCCTTTTTCCTTTCTTTCATGCACCCTTTAGTGTTTTCAAATTGGGGAACACTTGAAAATCTCTCCTCTATGTAATATGGTTACTTGTGTTTTAAATGTTTTACCGTAGGCTATATTCCTCTAATCAGTGAGCTGTTGATATTTGGTGGGCATGGCTTTAACTACTGCTATCCTTGCATATCTATTTTCCCCATTCACGGCACCAAGTTATGTCATATGATTTCATTTTATGTTTTCATTGTCTTATTTGTCTGATTTTATCCAGGTCATTGCCTGGTCATTATTTGCATCAGTTAGTTGACATTTTCAGATATTCTTCTGCATTCAAGGGCATTAAGAACACGTTTGGGAAACATTATTTTCTTAAGGCTCCGTCTTAGCTGACCTCTTCTTTGGAGCCTTCTTAACTCCTTATAGTCCATGGGCCGAAGCCCAAAATTTCACTTATCGGTATCACTCAAGGTGGCAAAATCTAGTCACATTGGGGTTGAGTATCTCTTTAAGTCACATGTGATATGAGATTCTCTCTCACTTTCTCAATCTCTCCCCCTCTTTCTGGCCCCTCTCTCTCCCCCTCTCTCTCCCCCCTCCCTCTCTCAGGTTATACTTTGGCTAGCCCCCCTTCCTCTGCGGTGGCCTCTCAGCTGAAGCAGGCCGTGTCTCTGGGTCAGGACCTGACAGCCTACACCACCTACGAGGGCTACCCCGCCTTCGCCGTAGCCACACGCCACGCCGATGGATACGGTGTCTTCTAGGACAAAACAATGAAGCCGGCCTCACACTAGAGCCATTGGAGAGAGAGTCGCGCCAACAGAAGTCCAAAATGCTTGATCGTCACATGACTCTTCTAGGTCCATTCCATAGGCTCCATTCTACTGTAGCATCAACCTATAGTGGACCTTCAAGGATAGTTCCAGGAAGTATGTGGTGGGCCGTTTGAATGTGTAACCGGCGCCAGACCTAGGGGTTATCTGGCTCCGGCCCATGAGATACACAGGCTATGAAAGAGCACCGTGGATCCTTGGACCACTGGCTGGTGACTGTGGATGACTTGCCACTTGAACATAATGACAAAGACACTCATGTACAAAAGAAACCACAAAGACAGAGGAACCATGACACACACACAGACGCAGCTGGGCAGGATTCAAATGACTCTGCTGAGGAGGAGGAGGAATATTCATACAGCTTCCGACACCTACCTGTGTATGAAAAGAGAAAAGTCAGCCTCCGACCACCTCAACCTGAGCCAACCAGTCAGCTTAGAGCTGTGGCACCAGAATATCAGCCCTTGAGTCCCGGCATCAGCCGCCAACAACATGAACCTGCCGTGGTGCCAGAATCAGCACCAGCAGTGGCTGATGTGCCCTCATTGGTGGAAGCTCAGGAACCGCTGCACGACGATGATATTGAGGCTGGTAGCAGTACAGATGAGCCCAGAGCCAATGTTGAACCGGTTGCAGAGTCGGCGGATGGGGAGGAGCTACCCTTAAGACGGTCTACCCGAGCGGTACGACCCCGAGATGTGTTTACATATGACCATCTAGGACAGCCCACCTACCACCAGCCATGGATACCGGGAGCAAATATGATGTTCACATGCGTGCCTTACCCCATGCCCGCTTGTCCAGTAAACCCTGGCACCTGTTACTATCCCACACAAGCAGTGTGGACATGCTGAAGACATGACATAAGACTTGACTGAACAAAAGACATTGACATTTCTGAAGGACAGTTTCCAGACTTTATTACGAGACTTCACAGAACTTGACTGAACTGAAGACATTGACACATCACTAAGACAGTTTCCAGACCATATGACTACTTCTCTTGACTACTTGACACTCTTCTGTTGGGTTAGTTCTAGATGTCCGGAGACATCTCTTGAAGCAGGGGAGAGTGTAAGGGTTTGAAAAACGTTTTGCAATTGTTTTGATATAAAACAGACACCCCCCATATTTTTTTATATTAAGAACTTCTCTAACAGAATCTAAGTAAATGCAGTGTGAATTTGCACTACCAACTCAGTAGGTGGCGCTGTAGCGCTTCTGTGGATCAGGCCGAGAGACCGGAAGTACAAGCCCTATCTAACGCGAGAGGTCAGAAATAAATGGCGCTGGCTTGGTGAAAACGTTCACTCATCGTCTCTCTCTCCTTATTCATCCACAGGTACTGTAAAACACCTTAGAAACTCTCTAGTTTATCTTTACATAAAGGGGAATGCTTAAGGAACTGCTTTGTGTTGTTTGGGGCACTTGTGACAAACGTAGCTATTGTTTTGGTCTGTAGTTGATTGAAGTTGCCCAGTCACGAACGCAATGCAATTCAGGTGGTAGTCGCCTCCTTTATGTAACGTCATCCTACATGCAATCAAGCAAGGTTGTAAATGTAGTCTAATGCTGTGCATCCCGCAGTAATGTTTGATCATTTAGAGATGTGGGTTTATGTTGTATATGTGTCATGTTAAAATGTGTTAGTACTTGATCAGTGTTTACAAATTAGATGTATTATTTCTAGAGTAACTTTATGCTTGTTCAGTTGCCGCAGCCATATTAAGCACCTTGTCAACAGAGTACTAGTGAATAGATACAACATAATATTACAACAGTTTTGATACAGTAATGGCCAAATTATTGTTTTAGTTTGAGAATGTGGTATTTTGATATCAATAGCTTATGTTTCAGTAATGGGACCAATGCAATTATTATTTTCAAATGGTTTATATTTTATTTGGTACATAATCTATTTTTTTATGAATACAGTATGCATCTGTGTATATATGAAGTCTATAGACCAATATGGAAAGATGTGTTTTTCTATTATTTTTGAAAGTAAAGTGAACATAAAGAAAGTGAATAAGTGAATTAACATAAATATGTTGATGTCAGAAATAAATGGCGCTGGCTTGGTGAAAACGTTCACTCATCGTCTCTCTCTCCTTATTCATCCACAGTCACCAGCCAGTGGTCCAAGGATCCACGGTGCTCTTTCATAGCCTGTGTATCTCATGAGCCGGAGCCAGATAACCCCTAGGTCTGGCGCCGGTTACATTTGGGGGCTCGTCCGGGATTTAGACGCTACGTCGCTGTGAGAGTGCATGATTGTGACGGCGTAATCCTGTGCTTGAAGCTTCAGGGAAGGCTGCTGTGTTGGGCGTCATCCAGAGAGCAACAGCAACAGGTGCTACGTCATCATGGCTTCTCAACGGCAGATGCTGGTCTTCAATATCCAAAGACGACTTTCAGATCTGAGTATCAGCCAGTTGCAGGCGGTCGCAAGTTCAGTAGAAGATGGCCGACAGACTCAGAATGTTGAAGAACTAAGTGAACCAGAACTCTATGAGCTGATTGTTGATTATATTAGGAGTGAGAAGTTGAGAGTTCTGGAAGATGAAGGCATGGGTCAGCTCCTCATCCTCGAAGATCTGCTCAGTGACCTGCTACGTGACAGAGGCACTGGAGCTACTGCAACAGACAACACTGGACCTCGTCAGGTTGAAGAATCACTAACTCCCCAACCAGAACACACCTCTCCAACCACTCGTGTGGACACACCACCACCAGCAGATACGACGGCCAGAGACAGTCCGACACACCCAGCCATCGGGGCTCGAGACGACGTCATCCATCCATCCTCCGCGTACGACGACCTTCACACCAACCCCTTCATGGAGGACAGAGACACTCACGCATCAGCCAGGGATCTCACCACATCGATGCCAGCCAAGTCCAGCCTCACGCGCACTGGTGGTGCTCCTCTGGGTAGGATGAGCTCATCCTCCACTGACCAGGTTGTAAGGTTGACTGATGTAGCAGCTCTATTGCCACGTCGAGAGTTCAGGTTGCATGGAGGACAAATCTCTGATGTTGGTTCTGACATGTCATATAGTAGCCTTTGCAAACAGATTGATGAAGGTTTACAAGAGGGGTTTAGTGAGTCCGAGGTCATGAGAACAGTACTAAAAATAACCAAACCTGGTGCGTTCAGGGACATGTTAACCAGTAAAGACGATCTTACAGTTGATGGTTTAAAGAGGTTTCTCCGCTCCCATATTAGGGACAAGAATGCCACCGAGCTCTTCCAAGAGTTAAGCAACGCCAGACAGCAAGACAGAGAGAGCCCACAACAGTTTTTGTATAGAGTTATGGGTTTAAAGCAGCGAGTTCTCTTTGAGTCACAACAACCTGGTGCATGTTTCAACTATGACAAAAAGCTTGTTCAGGGCACTTTCCTTCACACCCTCTACCAAGGGTTAAATGAAAGAAACAGTCATGTTAGACGTGATCTTAAGCCCTTTCTCTCAGACACACAGGTCAGTGATGACTTCCTCTTAGAACAAATCACCACATCTACCAGTGAGGAAGAAGGGAGGTTAAAACGTCTGAGTACAGCTAAAACTCGACCAGTGACTGTTAGTGCCGCCCAGCATGACAGTAACGAACAGACTGACCCGACAAAACAAACCAAACCGACTAAAGTTGACTCTGAGTTACAAGCTAACCGTGCTGCGATCAACGAGCTGACTGCACAAGTGTCCTCTTTGACCAAGCACCTGGCCCAAATGGTGAAACCCACCGAGAGCGTGACTCAAAGCCCCAGCACACCCATCACTCAAGCCCAGCCACAAGCAACGCAGAACAGGGGCCGATGTAATGACTGTGTCCAAAAGGGCAATGTGACTTGTCCCCATTGTTTTATTTGTGGCCAGGCAGGGCACCGGGCCATTGGCTGTCTGCAGCGGAAGTCGGGAAACGGGATGAGGTCACTGGAGAGGGGCAGCCAGTGATCTCTAGGAGTGAGAAGCCCTACGTGAAGGTCAAAACAGGCAAATGCCCAAATCCAAATACACCACGTCAGCAAATACCAAAAAAGGGTGTAGCCCAACTTATAGGGAAGCGATGTATGGTTTCCTGTTCAGTCAATGGTGTTCCCCATCAGATGCTGCTAGACTCGGGAGCTCAGGTGACCATAGTGGGGAGGGCGTGGGTTGAGGAAGAACTGCCCACTGTAAAAATCCAGCCACTTGAATCCCTATTTGCCAGTCAACCCCTTGAAATATCTGCAGCTAATGGTACTGAAGTTCCCTATGATGGATGGGCAGAAATAGACCTTCAGATTGGTAGTATGAGTCAGGGACAGGTGACTATCAGAGTACCAGTCTTGATCAGTCAAAATTGTACCTGCTCTTTACTAGGCAGTAATGTCATTGCAGAAATTATCAAAGAAAATGCAGAACAAGTTGACATTGCAGCTATCTTAAAGGAGGCTTTGAGTGTGACAGAGGGCACAGTAGAAGCCCTAGTTTCAGCCCTTGAGACAACTGTATCGGATGAGACAACGTCCCAGTGTAATGTGAGAGTTGGTAAGAAAGGCATGACTATTCCTGCAGGACAAATTTGTGAAGTTAGGTGCAGGGTTAGGGGGTACCCAGGGGGTGGTACATTGTTGTTCCAGCCCAGTCTAGAAAATAAATGCCCAGAGGGTTTAGAGCTCTTTGCCGCCCTGGTAGATGTTCCTAGTGGGTCCTCAAAATGTACTAAAATTCCCATTCAAAACCCTACTAAACATGATATCTACCTAACACAGCGAACAGTCCTCGGAATCCTGGAAGAGATTAGTGAGGTGAAACCAGTCAAATGTCCCTCTTTGAAACCTGAGTCTATGCCCTCACCAACTGCCCACACATGCTCAGCTCAGTTGAGTACAGACAAACAGACCCATGCAGAAAAAAAGAAAGATAGCGACAGAAATACACAAACGGATAAAGATAAATGGCATCCATCTGTTGACTTATCACATCTCAGTGAACAGGAACAGATAATAGCCAGAGAGATGTTGTTCAGTGAGTCAGATGTGTTTGCTAAGGATGATACCGACATAGGTTGCATCCCAAACCTCCAACTAAAAATTCACTTGACAGACGAAACACCAGTACAAAAGTCTTACAACTCCATACCGAAGCCTCTATACCGAGAGGTAAAGGACTATGTCCAAAAGCTGCTCGACAATGGATGGATCAGGAAATCCACCTCTCCATACTCATCCCCCGTGGTCTGTGTTAGGAAGAAGGACATGAGCTTACGTCTATGCGTGGACTTCCGTGGATTGAATAGCAAAACAATCCCTGACCGTCATCCACTGCCCCGCATACAAAACCTGCTGGATAATCTTGGGGGCTACTCATGGTTCTCCATACTCGACCAAGGCAGTGCGTACCATCAGGGCTTTGTCGATGAGTCCTCTCGGCATCTGACAGCTTTTAGCACGCCTTGGGGGCTGTATGAGTGGACGTGCCTCCCCTTTGGCCTGACCAACGCCCCGGCAGCGTTTCAAAGGTGCATGGAAGGTGTCCTTGATGGTCTGAGGGACGAATGCTGCTCTCCATACTTAGATGACGTGCTCTGTTTTTCTAAAGACTTTGAGGAACATGTTGAAGATCTCAAGAAAGTGTTCTCCCACCTACGAGAGCATGGCGTTAAGTTACGTCCAAATAAATGTGAGCTTTTCAAGCGTCAAGTAAGATACGTGGGGCGCTTAGTGACAAGTGAAGGGGTCCAGGTAGATCCTAAGGACTTAGAGGCAGTACTCCAGTTGAAGGAAAGGGAACCAAAGAATGTAGGAGAAGTTCGAGCTCTGCTAGGTTTCTTGTCATACTATCGATCGTTTATTCAGGATTTCTCTAGAATAGCACGGCCGCTGTTTAAACTCCAAGAGAGCCCTGTTGAGTCCAGTGAGCGACCCGTTACAACTAGAGCTGCTAAGTCTTACAAAAAGAACCCAAAAAATGGCCAAGTGCCGTCGCGGACACCCGTACAATGGACTTCCGAACATAGTGCTGTCGTATCTCGCCTTGTTGACATGCTGACTAACCCCCCCATTTTGGCCTACCCAGATTTTAACTTACCATTTGTGTTGCACACTGACGCATCTAATGAGGGTCTGGGGGCGGTGCTCTATCAGGAGCAGGGGAACAAGCTACGTGTTATTGCTTATGGTTCGAGGACGCTCACGCCTGCTGAAAAAAACTATCACCTTCATTCCAGCAAGCTTGAGTTCCTCGCCCTAAAGTGGGCAATTTGCGAAAAATTTCGCGATTACCTTTACTATGCGCCCACGTTCACCGTATACACAGATAATAATCCCCTCACCTATGTATTGAGCACAGCCAAGTTAAATGCCGTTGGTCACCGCTGGGTGGGGGAGCTGGCTGACTTCCACTTCAGCATCAAATATAGGCCAGGCAAGGCGAATGCGGACGCGGACACCCTGTCCCGTTATCCTTTGAAGCTCCACGACCACATACAGGAGTATACCGAGACCATGCCCCCAGATGTTGTTTCCGCAATATGGCAGGGGGACAAGGCTATGAGAGACAGTGACGTGGCATGGGTGGCAGCCTTGCAGTTGTGTACTAATGATGATGACTCACCTTCCACTAGCACGCCCATATTCACCCCAGAGGACATCAAAGCTGCTCAGAAAGGTGACACAGCAATCTGTGAGGTAATAACACTCAAGAGGAATGGATGGAACCCTAACAACAAAGACAAGAGACAAATGGGACCGGAGACACGTCGACTGATACATGAGTGGAACAGACTCAGACTGGACAAAGACATATTATACAGGCAGGCAGAACAAGATTCACCGCGTTGTTGAGAGGTTGGGAGATGGACCGGTATACAGAGTTCAAGCAGATACAGGGGACCGAACCCTCCGTGTACTGCACCGTAACCTTCTCTTGCCTGTGAATGACTTGCCACTTGAACATAATGACAAAGACACTCATGTACAAAAGAAACCACAAAGACAGAGGAACCATGACACACACACAGACGCAGCTGGGCAGGATTCAAATGACTCTGCTGAGGAGGAGGAGGAATATTCATACAGCTTCCGACACCTACCTGTGTATGAAAAGAGAAAAGTCAGCCTCCGACCACCTCAACCTGAGCCAACCAGTCAGCTTAGAGCTGTGGCACCAGAATATCAGCCCTTGAGTCCCGGCATCAGCCGCCAACAACATGAACCTGCCGTGGTGCCAGAATCAGCACCAGCAGTGGCTGATGTGCCCTCATTGGTGGAAGCTCAGGAACCGCTGCACGACGATGATATTGAGGCTGGTAGCAGTACAGATGAGCCCAGAGCCAATGTTGAACCGGTTGCAGAGTCGGCGGATGGGGAGGAGCTACCCTTAAGACGGTCTACCCGAGCGGTACGACCCCGAGATGTGTTTACATATGACCATCTAGGACAGCCCACCTACCACCAGCCATGGATACCGGGAGCAAATATGATGTTCACATGCGTGCCTTACCCCATGCCCGCTTGTCCAGTAAACCCTGGCACCTGTTACTATCCCACACAAGCAGTGTGGACATGCTGAAGACATGACATAAGACTTGACTGAACAAAAGACATTGACATTTCTGAAGGACAGTTTCCAGACTTTATTACGAGACTTCACAGAACTTGACTGAACTGAAGACATTGACACATCACTAAGACAGTTTCCAGACCATATGACTACTTCTCTTGACTACTTGACACTCTTCTGTTGGGTTAGTTCTAGATGTCCGGAGACATCTCTTGAAGCAGGGGAGAGTGTAAGGGTTTGAAAAACGTTTTGCAATTGTTTTGATATAAAACAGACACCCCCCATATTTTTTTATATTAAGAACTTCTCTAACAGAATCTAAGTAAATGCAGTGTGAATTTGCACTACCAACTCAGTAGGTGGCGCTGTAGCGCTTCTGTGGATCAGGCCGAGAGACCGGAAGTACAAGCCCTATCTAGCGCGAGAGGTCAGAAATAAATGGCGCTGGCTTGGTGAAAACGTTCACTCATCGTCTCTCTCTCCTTATTCATCCACAGGTACTGTAAAACACCTTAGAAACTCTCTAGTTTATCTTTACATAAAGGGGAATGCTTAAGGAACTGCTTTGTGTTGTTTGGGGCACTTGTGACAAACGTAGCTATTGTTTTGGTCTGTAGTTGATTGAAGTTGCCCAGTCACGAACGCAATGCAATTCAGGTGGTAGTCGCCTCCTTTATGTAACGTCATCCTACATGCAATCAAGCAAGGTTGTAAATGTAGTCTAATGCTGTGCATCCCGCAGTAATGTTTGATCATTTAGAGATGTGGGTTTATGTTGTATATGTGTCATGTTAAAATGTGTTAGTACTTGATCAGTGTTTACAAATTAGATGTATTATTTCTAGAGTAACTTTATGCTTGTTCAGTTGCCGCAGCCATATTAATCTTGCATGGCACCGTAACGCCGGCGTTACGTTTCTGATTTTTTGCTGTTTATTTGTCATTTATGTGATTAATTAGGTAGTTAATTCTGAACAATGCTGTTCATGCTACATACCAAATTAACCGGCTGAATCTTGCACATCGAACCATGTCTTCCTTTTTCAGATCAGATCAACACAGCAGAAGTTATAGCTGTCTTTGTACAAAGACAAAGACAACATTTCAGATTATTTGGCTTTTTCAAATGACTTTTTATAATGGCTTTTTGGAAATCCGCCTAGGTATCTCCCTACAAAAACCACTGCCAAATACTCATGTTTTGGTATTTTTTCATCTTCTTTGAGTTGGGATGTGGTAAGGCCTGTGGCTATGTCTCCATTGGGTTTCTAGCCATAAATACAACAACCACAGGTAACTGTTTACACTGTAAAAGTGTTTTTTATTCTAGGCGAGAATCAACCACTGTGTTTGAGCTGGTGTTACTCAGGGTGAGTAAGACATAGAGTCATTCTGACACTTGGAACAGAAACTTCAAAGTCTTACCTTTCAGAAATGGTCAGGCAGTTGTCTGTAACCCTAGCGGTTCAGCCACAGTAAGCATTTTAGTTTGGGTATGTCGTTTTCACCATTTTCTTCAGAAATAGGCCCCTTTAGAAGGGGTTTTAAGCACCTTGTCAACAGAGTACTAGTGAATAGATACAACATAATATTACAACAGTTTTGATACAGTAATGGCCAAATTATTGTTTTAGTTTGAGAATGTGGTATTTTGATATCAATAGCTTATGTTTCAGTAATGGGACCAATGCAATTATTATTTTCAAATGGTTTATATTTTATTTGGTACATAATCTATTTTTTTATGAATACAGTATGCATCTGTGTATATATGAAGTCTATAGACCAATATGGAAAGATGTGTTTTTCTATTATTTTTGAAAGTAAAGTGAACATAAAGAAAGTGAATAAGTGAATTAACATAAATATGTTGATGTCAGAAATAAATGGCGCTGGCTTGGTGAAAACGTTCACTCATCGTCTCTCTCTCCTTATTCATCCACAGTCACCAGCCAGTGGTCCAAGGATCCACGGTGCTCTTTCATAGCCTGTGTATCTCATGAGCCGGAGCCAGATAACCCCTAGGTCTGGCGCCGGTTACAAATGCATAAAATAAAGCTGATAATGGATTCTTTAAATGTCTTACCCTTTCAAAGTCCATTACAACCGGTCCAGCGCTGCTTAATCCAGAACCTTACTTCCGGGAACTATTGCGAGGTTATATATATATATATATATACAGTCCAGGAACAAATTGTTCCCCCGTCACATTTAAAATCTCTTAAATCTTTACTTTTCTTCCAACCTCTATACTTTTTTTCCACTTCTGTCTCTTCTTTCACATACAGTATCTCCTATCCGAATTAGACCATGTACATCCATCATGTTTAGTATAGATTGGCTAATTAGCCAGTAGATGGCCTGTGATTGGCTAGTGGTGTATTTTTTTTTACAATCAGTCTGGTTGGTTGATATTGGTTAATACGTTACTTTCTTTAAAGGGGGACTAACCCCCGAGATATGTATCAGAACAGTGATTTGAAAAAACCTATGGAAAAAACCAACAAATGACATATTATGCTCTTGTCTATACTATACTCTTTGGCTGTGGTCAGCTCATGAATTTTCTCCGGAAATCGACGCCATGACAGTTTGCCCACCGCCTCGAAAATATCTTTATATTATAGCTGCAATATCTTTATAAATATCAACAACTAGCCAACGCTGGTGGCCTGTATGGAAACAGCGTTGCTCAAAATGGTTGAAAGTTATATCAAATTGGTAATTCAGTGGCGAACTAGAAATTTAATTATTTTTCTGCATGTATGTGTATGTGGCGTGTATCTATCGCTAAGAGCATAGTGACGCGAGGCTCGTTACCGCAGCACACCGCACAATAGGACAAACCCCCCGCTCTGGGGTAACACAATGCGAGATTTCTCCACGTCATTCCCTCGTCCAACTTGCCATGAAGTCCCCTTTTAATTTTAGTTTGGGGGCTTTTCGTGATTCTAGTTAAAAGTTGTGCAAAAGTTTTCCTCTCAGCAGAGCTCAGCAGAGCTGCAGGCTGCGTTCTCCCCCTCCTTCTTCCCTGGAAAAGTCACCAGGCACGCTGCTGACTTTGTGTGCTTTGCGCTGCTGGTGTGTGTGATTCTGGCATCGTCTGACGTAAATAGATCAATCAAATGTTTTCCAGTTATTCCTAGGCTGCAAACTTGTTTTAACATGCAAATCGGAGTGTTTTCTGACGAGAATAAAGTAACGTTAACGCTACGTTATGTCATCCCATGCGAAAGCCCCTGCCTCTGCCACGAGAGGGTCAGAGCACAATGCTGCTGCTGCGCGCCCCCTTGGGGCTCGTGCATGTGCATGAGAGCAGACTCTCTCCCGCTTGACTGGCTGGGAGAAAGTGCTTCCAAGTCAGACTGATAATATAAACAACATAATTTGAGCTTATCCACGTAAGATATTAATAAAGTAATGACACATTCAGCGGGAAACTAACTATAATTAAGACATGTGCCAACTTCGACGACGTTTGGTTCAGTATTTTAAGAGCAAACAGGTGTTTTTAACTTCCTGAAAAGTTGCTGTTTTGGAGATTTATAAAAGGTTGGGAATGATTTACAGCAACACAATGCCATGTCCTTCCTTTTATGATTATAGTGGTGTTTATTGATGGTATTGTGTTACATAGGAGTTGGTAGGAAAATAACAGGCAATTGTAATCAATTAACAGGTGATTAACAGGTCAAGTGACATCATGGGAATAGGCTTGGAGTTGTGAGGAGCCGAAAGGGTACAGGGGGAGTAGGGGAGTAACTATCTTGAAATCCCATAGTCTTTGGTTCATCGTGACGTCACGACGTGTCAAATCTCCCATTCATTTGAGGGCAAAAAAAAAGCAGTGTTCCACCCTTAGAGGGCGCTTATGCCAGGTATGCTGCTGAAAAATGATACAGGTAAAATGGCAACAGTTTGGTGTCAAATGTGGAAATTTTGACCAGAATTCTTCACACATCACCCCCAAAGTCATATATATTGGTTAAAAGCTGAAAAAAAGTGTTTTGGGGGTTAGTTACATTTTAAGCTGTTTTTATTTGGGAATAAAGGGATAGAGCATGTTTACTACATTCAGAAACTATGTAGAAATTACCATTTGATTTAGATTTAAAAAAAAATATCTTTCATTTCTACGTCTAGGACCATTGGAATTTGTAGTTTTCACCAGTCTGGACATTGCGGACCTTTTGGCCATTTCATTAGCGTGGTAAACCCCCCAAACAACATAACCTTCAGGGCCCTGCATCATAGTTGACAACATAACCGGCCAATCAGTGGCCTGGTGGCAAAACAGTAATGGTAGCTCCCAAAGCAACAAGCATTAGCAGAGTAAACAGCCTTAAAGAGCATGGAGCAGGGTAATTCCTTTGCTAAATGTATACTTAACCTTGTCCCTATTTCCATTTGAAAAGTTAATGCAGGATAAAAAAAAAAAAAAAAAAAGTTTGAAAAAAAATATGGAGAAAAACACCTTCCTTTTTCAGAAGGAAATAACAGGCTTTTATTTTGTTAAGGCAGAGCCTGCTACGTCACAGTGGGGAGTGGCTCCCACGCAGCGTTGCCAGGTGTACGATAATTATCGTATTTGTACGATAATTTCGCCTTCTGTACGATGTACGATCGATAATGCCAAAATTCCCAGAAAGTACGATAATTTGATCATTTTGTCACACTTAGTTGTAATCAATATACTAATATGGATCCTATGTTTGTTTATACACGTCTTCTCACAACGTCTTTGCAGTCAATCATGCATTCCCCTAGGACAGGGGTTCCCAAACTTTTCCGTCCAAGTACCACTACATACCAAACCAAATTTCCCAGGGACCACTTCCATTGCGTATACCAACCCCCCTCCCCCCCTAAAATAAAATTAGCTGATGTAATCATGCAATAGCAGCAGAAAGGCTAAATGCCAATATAAGGCTATACTAGCTGGTTCAAAACGGACACACACGGACACACACACACACACACACACACACACGTACACACCTGCCAACATTAGGCTGTGAAAAAGAGGACCCCTTCATCAGTGATGTCACTTTAGCAATTGTGATGTCATCAGTGATGGCACTTTAGCAATTGTGATGTCATCAGTGATGTCACTCGAGCAATTGTGATGTCATCAGTGATTCCATTCGAGCAATTGTGATGTCATCAGTGATGTCATAAATAAATTGTGATGTCATCAGTGATGTCATAAATCATTCCTGGCTGAGGCTATATAAGTGGTGAAGCACGGCCAGAAAGCCATTAACAGAAGAAGAAGAAGGTGGAAGACGGCCACTGCTCGCGTACGATAATTTCCCTCCAAAAACGATAATTTTGACCCTCAGGTACGATAACTCAACATTTCCCACCTGGCAACACTGCTCCCGCGTGCGTGTCTCCCTCTCTCCTCCCACTGTCGTCAATTCCATGGTCAAAATCAGTCGCATTTCAGGACAGCTAGTCAGGTACGTAGGCCTACGCTAGTCAAAGTCAATCAGTCAGCCAGTTAATCGGTCGGTCAGTTGGTAGGTTAATCACTAGTTAGTTTTTAGTACTGTATATAGTTAGTAGTTTTTAGTATATAGTTAGTCAGTCATTTAGTCAGTAGCTGCCTGTAGTAAGTCGTAAATCGGCTCCTTCCTCCCCGCACACCACAGCACCGCTCCTCTGCAGCGTGTTGGCCAGGCTGTGGTTAGCTAACACCGAGTTGTTAGCTTCTAAATTATTTTGTTCGTTTTTATTTGTTTTCTTTATTTCTTTCTCGTCCACAATGGTGAAGTATTGTGTTTGCGCGGGCTGCCCTGGTACTAAAGGACGTCGAGTGTTTAGTTTCCCGGACCAGAAAAGGCCTGCTTTCCATGCCTGGGTGCGGTTTGTTCAGGTGAAGAGGCGAGACTTCACTGGTGCATCGGCAACGAAAAAGTCTGCTGTCGTGTGTGATGCCCATTTCAAAGAGGAGGATTATCATGCGGGTGATATGATGGCGTTCGGAATGGGCTTCAAAACCAAGGCCCGGGTGAGACTGGCTGAAGGTGCCGTTCCTTCAGTCCACACGGTGCCTCCACCAGCCCCGCCATCAGCAGCAGCTGGGTTTGATCCTGCCTCGGGAGGGAGGGTTCGCGGTTCTGTGACCGCCAGAGATTCAACAGCTATACGGAAACGTGAACTCCACACTGTGAGTTTTCCTACATTTGCTAATTTGCAAATTAGTTAGCGTAATGATTTCAGTAATGAGAAGGAGCAAGTGATATCTCTATAGGCTAATTGTTGTAAGGCAGTGTATGTTATTTTGTAATGCCCACAGGCTAAGCATAACGTTAGCTGGCAGCCTATTTTGTGAAACCAAAGTTAGCTAACCTTACTTACGTTAGTAATTAGTTGCAGCTTGGTGACTGTTTACACAGCTAATAACGTTACATTTATTTCGCTCTTATAAGATTTTGGCAGATTATGCTGCAGCTGAAGGGACAGATGCACTCAGTGCCGACGCAATGCTTGCTGACCCAGAAAATGAGCAAGACATTCCAATGGCTTCATCTGTTGCTCACCAAAGCTCACAGTGTGACATCAGACCTTTCCATCATGCAGTAGGTAGGTACCCTACTATGTACTGTAACTGTACTTCTATGTAAAATTAGCTATAGATGCCACACATCCATTTAGATCACGTATGAATTTAGTGCCAGATCTGTATTGTAGATTGTGTGGCACAGCTGTTGTATTGGATTGCCTGTAGGCTGTGTAGCGGTATTGTCTGGGGAAGGGAAGGGGCACACAATATAAATATCGATAGGTTTATTAACCTAAAACGTGTGATAGTGATTACTATATGGTCAACCATACCATATGGGCAACTTGTAATAGAGAAACTCAATATTTCTCATTGTTTTAATTGTGTCTCCAATTTGCTATTTATCGACATATAAATACTTTGCTGTACTATTAGTCATTATTATATATTTCAAATATCTAAAGTCAACAGAAAGGCCAATATGACATACTCATGTCTGCTGCACTCCAGAGGGCCGTGCTCCTGTCTGAAATTCATATATGCTATTTGGAGCGTGAATGGATTCAGACAAGCAGCTTCAAAGCCTGGGTGGAGGGTCAGGCATGGGATGTCATCGGGTCTGGGGTTTAGGTTCTCCACCACGGCCCAAAAAGCATCCACCTCTCTGCAGCACATGCACTCGACAGCTGAGGGCATGGGCTGGCATTTCCCACACAAGCACCTATCAAACGAAACGCTTGTCAGTTTATTTCTCTCTACAAAGTACAAAACCGTGAAGGAGACACGCGCATCCCAAAGTCTTCAAAGCAGGTGCTGGACCCAATAAAAACAGCAGTAGTGAAAAAGTAGAGTCAGCATACTAGCTCCCATCTAAACTGATTTATTTACCCATATTTCAAGCTCACGCAACATAAAACGTACATAGACGTCATCTCTCACCAGTCGCCACAGTAGCCTATAGGCTAATAATACACTGCACTTACACATTCATTCATAAGTATTCAATACTAATGCATTGCCCTGTATTAGACAATATGCTACTAGTTCTATTAGAGCATGATAGCAAACATCAGTGTTGTGAATGTGAACACATCGTTAGCTAACGCCCGCGGACACCCACCAAGACACCTGCCCAGTTCTCCAACGATTCTCCTCACACCACATCTCTATCTCTCTCCGCGGCCCGTTGTTTCGTGGTCTACCTCTGGGCTGTTCCTGCTCTATTTGACGCCTAGCAGGCTCAAAATTATAAGGCTGAGGCCCATCATATGCATGTGCATATTCATTTACTACCTCCTCTTCCTCCTGAAAACCGGCGTTAGCATCCATAGTGTGTGACTGACAGCCCTGACCTAAGTGACGACAGACAGAGGGACAGACGGGCATGCCTAGCGACTCCCCTTTCTGACGTCAGTTTTGGGGTCCAAGATTTCAAAATAAAAGCACAAAAAGTCAAACGACCCCAGAAGTCACTGTAATGTATATGTAAGTGTCTTAATGTGAAAATCCAGTTCCTCCATAATTCACCTACACATTGACTGATTGGGGTCTCTAACCTGCACCATGCTCTTTAAAGCCCCCCTCCAGTGTATTTTGTCACTTTTAAGTTGCTGGCCTGTTGATTAACCACATTGTTTGACAACCTCATTTTGTGCTCAAAGTAAAAAACAAAAAGGCCAAGTCAAAACCTAGCATATGGCCAGCGCTGAAGAACGTTGATTACGCTGTTGGTTGTAGCAGGGAGTGGCTTCGTTAGTGGAGGAACAGTCACTTTATTTGGGTAAGTTACAGCAGCTGTAATGGATGGCCTCTTGGTGATGTTCTAAGCTCTTTTCTTGCTTACTAACTAACTTTTCTCAGTCTCAGCTTCCTGGCAGCAGTCGGTAACGTTAGCAGCGGCTAAAACCCACCCAACTCTAGCTGTCAGGACTCCCTATTGAACATATCCAAAACAGATAGATGAGGTACGTTATGAGAATACAACAAACCCAGCAGCCTTCAAATGTACCAAAGCTTTATAGGCTACAGTTGCCCATTTATTGAAAGGTGGTAGGCTATATCTTAATGTTACATTGGCTCTACAGTCCGAGAGGCACCGCTGTTATGCCCAGGAGCCTACAGCAGCCATTGTGGCTATGGAATGTCCATACTGCGAGTCTGCACTTGAAAAGGCTATAGGCCTACTCCAGTTTCAGCCTTGAATAGCCTACTGCCACATACACAAGACATTTAACTGCCCATCATGTGAAAACAACAAACAGCTTAATTCTGATTGCGCTTATCAACAAGTTACTGAAACCGCTCATCACATGACTAGCCTACTGCAGACATATCTGCTCACCACATGTGCCAACAACAGCAACAAATGGCTTAAACCTGACGGCACTTCACTAACTATAATAGTTCAAACTTGGAAAACGAGTTACTGAACTTCGACATACATGAGTTGTTGAGTTGATTCAAATGATGTGATAACACAACTGGCCCTGTCAGAGACCCCCCCGCGATGATGTCACAAATTTGCATCACTGATGACATCACAATTGCTCTTATGCGATCACTGATGATGTCACAATGCCTATGACATCATCAGTGATGCCACAATGCACAATTGCTCAAGTTACATCACTGATGACATCACTTCCGGGACAAAATTGAACCGAGAACATTGCCCACATGCTCCCTTTTATAACAGATATATGTGGCCCTCCACACAGTATTGGTTAATCAAGCAAGTTCACGTTGCGTTTTTTCTGTTCACCTAATGATGACAGCACTATCATACAGTTTGTGGACAAGCACTAAGTAGCAACAATGCAGGCGGAACTATGGAACTAATGTTTTCAAATGGTAAACAAAATCCTTAGAATCCTTACAATTGCATTCTATGTGATTTTTCTTTTTTTAATAACCCATAGATGCGTTAGCATTTCGCCCCCCGGCATTTTCACATGATCTAATCTGGCCCCCATTCAAAAAAGTTTGGACACCCCTGCGCTAGAGCCTCTGAAACAGTAATGTTGGCTGCGGACGTGTCTTGCAAAAAGGGCACTTATCATTCAGCGGCCAAAAGAGTGCTTGGGCAGCACCTGGGGTTTACCTGTGCACATCCCTGGTAGCTGGACTATTTGGAATAGAAAACGTCGAATTGGTGAGTAAAGTAAAAGCAACTGGTTTATTTTCCTCGTGGTTTTGCAGCTGAGCTCACTATTTGGCAGATCGCAAGGTTTCATTTTTTAACCCTATTGCCAAAAATAATATGTTGAAGGCTTTTCCATTGAGTAGAGAACTGCTTTCTGAAAACATAACGTTTTCTGATGTAGTCTACATTGAAAAACGTAATTAAAGGTCTGTCTGGCATAATGTAAACTGCCCCTCTCCCTCCTCCTTCTCCGCACCATGCTTGCTAGCAAAACACAGACAGCATGCCTTCAGTAGAGCAGACGTTATCTTCAGTGGCAGCATTAATAGAGGCCTACACTCACCGTGCCATGCAAAAACAAGTTCTCATTGACGAAGTCGTCTTGTAGGGTGCAACCTCGGTATTGGTGAGTCCAGGCAAACCCTGAGTTGGACCTAGGACCTAGTCATTGGACCTAGGAGTTAATATAGTGTAAGCACAGGAGGGATGACATCAGTGTGGGGAAGGGACCTAGGAGTTAATATAGTGTAAGCACAGGAGGGATGAAATCAGTGTGGGGAAGGGACCTAGGAGTTAATATAGTGTAAGCACAGGAGGGATGAAATCAGTGTGGGGAAGGGACCTAGGAGTTAATATAGTGTAAGCACAGGAGGGATGAAATCAGTGTGGGGAAGGGACCTAGGAGTTAATATAGTGTAAGCACAGGAGGGCTGAAGACAGTGTGGGGAAGGGACCTAGGAGTTAATATAGTGTAAGCACAGGAGGGATGAAATCAGTGTGGGGAAGGGACCTAGGAGTTAATATACCCACATGGAAAGAATCTATATGAACATATATGCAACTATATGCAACCTATATGCAACCTATATGCAGCATATATGAGCATATAGGCCATATATATGCCGCATATAGGTTGCATATAGGCCAGATTTAGGTGCATATATGCGCATATAGGAGCATATAGGCCATATATATGCCGCATATAGGTTGCATATAGGCCAGATTTAGGTGCATATATGCGCATATAGGAGCATATAGGCCATATATATGCCGCATATAGGTTGCATATAGGCCAGATTTAGGTGCATATATGCGCATATAGGAGCATATAGGCCATATATATGCCGCATATAGGTTGCATATAGGCCAGATTTAGGTGCATATATGCGCATATAGGCCACATTTATGCCGCATATAGGTTGCATATAGGCCAGATTCAGGTGCATATAAGTGCATATACCGGGCATATAGGTCTCCTATAGCTTCTTTATATCCACATATAGGTACTATATGTGCACATACAGGGCATATATGTCTCCTATATAGCTTCTTTATATACACATAAAGGCCCTATATGTTCATAATACAGGTCATATAGGTCTCACTTCTTTATATCCACATATAGGCCATATATGTACACAATACAAGGTATATGCCTCCTATATAGGTCATTTACAAATCTGTTTGTATACACTGTGTCATAATCCATATATACCCAGCGAGCACAAAACGTTTTTTCAACGTTGATTTTTAGTTTAAATCTGGGTGATATTGGGTTTGAACGTCTAAGACCTAATTTCACCCTCTTTTCAACCGGCTAAAATGCGGTTACAACGTAAATGTGTAAAAAAACACAATTTGGTTCATCATATTGTTAAAACATTTGTTGTAGTTTGGAATAGAGACAATATTGATAGTGTGTGAATTGGCATTTTATTGTCTTTTATTGTGTAACTGAGAGTTGAAATCTGATCTACACGAAAACTACATTTCAACGCATTTTATGTCACATGAAATATCATAAATATGGGACTATAGGCTATGTGGTGCCAGCAAAAAGCTTCCAGGACACAACTATGGTTAATAGTTTAGCGCAATACTATAAAATAATGAATTCAGTTCCTGCAGCAACGAGCATGCGCAAGTACTTACTAGCTGTGACTGACTAGACCAAAGCAAGTCTGCACCGGTCTGCACCAAGTGCGGAACGAGGTGCTCTGGGCACACTATGTTATTGTAACAGACTATACAAGGCTCTGTGTAGGCCTACCTCCTGAGTCTCTGGTGTTAAATGAAGTTAACCTCTGAAGCCGTACAGCCTACAGACTATAGATGCACACACACACACAACATCATTTTAGTCTGTTACGATCGTACGCATCACATAAAATAACTTCCCGATCGCTGACAATTGTGGTCTACGTTGTGTGCGAGAGAGTATATAATGTGCCCGGCTCTCTCATTAGTATAAGAAAATGTATAGCTCAGCACTAGAGCACACGGCTTGAACCTTGGAGAACGGGGTTCGAATCCCGTGTGCGCTGCTACTTTTTTTTATTTAAAATCCTACATATAGGTACATATATGTACATATAGGTTTCCCATATATGGTGCATACATAAAATTGGCCGATTTCCTATATTATATGTACATATAGGTACATATATGTACCTATACATATAGGTACATATATGTACATATAATATAGGAAAACGGCCAATTTTATGTATGCACCATATATGGGAAAACTATATGTGGCCCTATATTAAAACATATAGGGTACATATAGATTCTTTCCATGTGGGTAGTGTAAGCACAGGAGGGCTGAAGACAGTGTGGGGAAGGGACCTAGGAGTTAATATAGTGTAAGCACAGGAGGGATGAAATCAGTGTGGGGAAGGGACCTAGGAGTTAATATAGTGTAAGCACAGGAGGGCTGAAGACAGTGTGGGGAAGGGACCTAGGAGTTAATATAGTGTAAGCACAGGAGGGATGAAATCAGTGTGGGGAAGGGACCTAGGAGTTAATATAGTGTAAGCACAGGAGGGCTGAAGACAGTGTGGGGAAGGGACCTAGGAGTTAATATAGTGTTTTACATTCTGTAAAACCCGATCCCCTCTCCTCTCCTGTTGGTCTTTCCTGAAAGTCTTCTTCTACTTTTAATGGCTTTCTGGCAGTGATGCCTTGCGGTGGTCCTAACAGGAAACAAGTGGGCGGGTGGCATGTGTGCCACGATTGTGATGTCATGTATCAGTGATGTCATGAGTGATGTCACTTGAGCAATTGTGATGTCATCAGTGATGGCACTCGAGCAATTGTGATGTCATCAGTGATGTAATAAATCCTTCTGTGGTGTTTTATGGCAGTTGACATCCTTTATGTTGCATTACTGCCTGGCTGAGGCTTTATAAGTGGTTGGAGTATGAATAGGGAGAAGAGCACAAGTGGTAGGCTACATCATCTACAGAGTAAGTGTTTATTGTTTATTTATGTTTGTTTGAAAATGCCAAGCGACAGAAAAGAATAACTGAGCAGGAGTTTGACAGCTGGAGAGAGAAACACAATGACTGTGCTAAAAACTTTGCAGGATCAAGTAAGGCAATGGAGAAGGTTATGGAGAGGTTGTGGCTTCATAGCACATACGTTACTGTTAGTGCAATGAGGGAAACTGATAGGGTCACAATCTCAAAAGCTCAGGCCATCACAACCGCCAGTGTGAAACGTAGAGTCTGAGCACAGCTAAAAAAGTGAAACAACATGAGCAGGAAATGAGTGAGGGACCTACATATGGAGCAGGGATGGACATCTAGGCAGGACAGGAATGGGTCACTGTGATAGTTACTGGTGGCAGTTTGTGGATGTGTTACTGTGGTTGCCTGGTGTGGACCCAGGATATTACTGTGGTTCTGTTCAGTTGAAGGCCATACATGTTGTTTTACTCAGTTGTGAATTTTGATTATATAGATTATAATGGACCATCCATGGTGTATGTGTGTGTCTGTGTGACATCATCAATGATGACATCACTCAATGATGACATCACTCAATGATGACATCACTCACTGATGATATGGTGATGTGAAGACATGCACTAAGTTATGAATTTTGATGTGTTACCTTATATGGACCATACATGGTGTGTGTCTGTGTGACATCATCAATGATGACATCACTCAATGATGACATCACTCAATGATGACATCACTCACTGATGATATCATGGTGATGTGAAGACATGCACTAAGTTGTGAATTTTGATGTGTTCGGTGATATGATGGACCATACATGGTGTGTCTGTGTGACATCATCAATGATGACATCACTCAATGATGACATCACTCAATTATGACATCACTCAATGAGGACATCACTCACTGATGATATCATGGTGATGTGAAGACATGCACTAAGTTGTGAATTTTGGTGTGTTAGATGATATGATGGACCATACAAGAACTAACTTATGAATTTTGTTTCTAGATATTGACATATGATGGGCCGTACATGCATTCAGTTATGGATTTTGATTAGTTTTGTTGATATGATGATATTGTTTATATTGTTGTTGCTAAGTATTTGATTAGATAGCCTATTGTGTCTCTAAATAGTGGTTTCTCATTAAAGAAAATGTATGGAATTCTACAATACAAATCTTTAAAGGCCGTTTTCTCAAAATGAGTTTTTCCTCATACTCTGAGTCAAAAAGCTCCACTTCAGTAGCACTCACATTCACCAAACTTTCCAGTCTTATTCCTATCTATATTCTGAAGATTTTTTACACAGGGGTTTGTTGATATATCATTCATAGCCTGATTTATATCACGCTTTTCCTAAAAACATGGCGAAGATGGGTTTTTTATGACTGTTGACAATATTTTCTGATTTATGGAGTGATAAGTAGACATATCCAAAATCCCCTGTGTAAAAAACTTTGTCTCTAATATGTCAAGAAAATGAAACAATAATTTTGAACCTGGCTTCATCCAATGTTCAGATTTATGTTCTGGAAACGTATGCAAATTTGTGCATATTTAAGTAGATAATGCCTCATTTGCATATTTAAACGTACAATTTCAGAAAACTTGTAATACAAAAATTCTTAGTCTCAATGTAAGTAATCAACTGGGGAAGTTTCATTGTGATAGCTATTAGTTAATTTTTTTCCCCCAGTCACCTGCCATGTCTCGCCTTAATTAATGTGCAGTTTTAGCCACATACGGACACACATAACCTTGCAAGCAAGCTGGATTCCCTTGCGAGATGTACAGTTTGTTGGTTTGTGAAAACAAACAATACCGCCCCCATCTGGCAATGTCAGGTTACACACCCGCATCAGAGAGAGTTGGATGCACCTGCATTAGAGACGCACCTGCATCAGGAAGAGTTGGATGCACCTGCATCAGAGACGCACCTGCATCAGAGAGAGTTGGATGCACCTGCATCAGAGAGAGTTGGATGCACCTGCATCAGAGACAGTTGGATGCACCTGCATCAGAGAGAGTTGGATGCACCTGCATCAGAGAGGCACCTGCATCAGAGAGAGTTGGATGTGTGAATATCTCATTGAAAAAGATGGAGTTTCATTCAAAAAGCGGCTCCGCATCTAGGATTTGATCATGCAGACAGTTGATTGTTGCCATTGTAGCTGAAATATCAGATCTGGGATGGATGTATTTGAGTATTGTCAGCATGCGTTAATCCATCATTTGTCTTCTGTGTGTGTGTGTGTGTGTGTGTGTGTGTGTGTGTGTGTGTGTGTGTGTGTGTCAGTCTGGCCTCCAGAGCCCCCACACATTAAAGAGGAACAGGAGGAACTCTGCATCAGTCAGATTAAAGGGGAACAGGAGGAACTCTGGATCCGTCAAGAGGGAGAGCAGCTTCAAGAGGACCCAGAAGCCCCACACATTAAAGAGGAACAGGAGGAACTCTTGACCAGTCAAGAGGGAGAGCAGCTTCAAGAGGATCCAGAAGCCCCACACATTAAAGAGGAACAGGAGGAACTCTTGACCAGTCAAGAGGGAGAGCAGCTTCAAGAGGACCCAGAAGCCCCACACATTAAAGAGGAACAGGAGGAACTCTTGACCAGTCAAGAGGGAGAGCAGCTTCAAGAGGATCCAGAAGCCCCACACATTAAAGAGGAACAGGAGGAACTCTTGACCAGTCAAGAGGGAGAGCAGCTTCAAGAGGACCCAGAGCCCCCACACATTAAAGAGGAACAGGAGGAACTCTTGACCAGTCAGGAGAGAGAGCAGATTCAAGGGCTGGGCAAGTTCCAATTCACTCCTGTCCCTGTGAAGAGTGAAGATGATGAAGATAAACCTCAGTCCTCACAGCTTCCTCAAAGCCAAACTGAGTATAACAGAGAGGCAGAGCCTCTTGCCAGCAGCTCAACTGAACAGATGAGAACAGAAGCTACTGAAGAGGACGGTGGACTATCACAACCAGCCAGGAACATAGATCCAGACACTTCTGAACCTGAGACTGAAGACAGTGTCCACACAGGAGAGAAACCGTTCAGCTGCTCAGACTGTGGTAAAAGTTTTAGTCAGAAAGGAACCTTGAAGAGACACATGAGAGTCCACACAGGAGAGAAACCGTTCAGCTGCTCAGACTGTGTTAAAAGTTTTAGTCGGAAAGGAACCTTGAAGAGACACATGAGAGTCCACACAGGAGAGAAGTCGTTCAGCTGCTCAGACTGTGATAAAAGTTTTAGTCACAGAGGAAACTTGGACAGACACAGGAGAGTCCACACAGGGGAGAAGTCATTCAGCTGCTCAGACTGTGCTAACAGTTTTAGTCAAAAAGGAGACTTGAAGAGACACATGAGAGTCCACACAGGAGAGAAACCGTTCAGCTGCTCAGGCTGTGATAAAAGCTTTAGTCGGAAACAAAACTTGGAGACACACATGAGATTCCACACAGGAGAGAAACCGTTCAGCTGCTCAGACTGTGATAAAAGTTTTAGTCGGAAAGTAAACGTGAAGAGACACATGAGAGTCCACACAGGAGAGAAACCGTTCAGCTGCTCAGACTGTGATAAAAGTTTTAGTCAGAAAGAAAACTTGGAGACACACATGAGAGTCCACACAGGAGAGAAACCGTTCAGTTGCAGTGTTTGTGGGAGAAGTTTTAGTCACAGTCGTCAAGTCAAAACACATAAGTGTAGTGGTGAGAGCAGCAGCAGGTGAAGCTGCAGAGCTGCTGGTTGAGCTGAACTGTTCAGCAGTAACACAACAACCATTTGTTGCGTTTCATTTCACTCAAATTTCAGGTCACTTAATATCAGGCTGGGCAATAATTAGATGTTATTTATTGTCATTCAGTAGAATCATATTGTGATATATATATATATATATATATTTTTATTTCACCTTTATTTTACCAGGAAAATTACTTGAGATCCAAGACCTCTTTTTCGAGTAAGACCTGGCCTATGCTTGTGCAAGTAACTGACACACAATTCTGTTCTAAAATGTAAATAAATAAGTCTCTCAAAATGAGCTCTGAAACAAGTTAAATATGATGCATGACTCTTTACAACTTAATTTTTTGATGTGTTCATTTTTCTGTATTGTTGTGATCTGTCCGTCTTCTCCTACAAAGTCATCACTTTCTTTATTCTTGTTGATCTTGATATAATTTTAATACTAATTTAGTTCATATCATCCACCACTCATTTATAGGGCCTCTTGTGTCTATTGATGCGTCCTGTGGGAAGGGGGGATATGTTCTGAATGTACAGTATGTGTATGTACAGTATATGCTTTTTTTTGTAGATGGTTGTGGTTTTTGTAGTTTTCTTTGTTATGATGGAAAATCAAAAAAAATAAAAACATTGGGTAACACTTTATTTTAATGTACACTTACTAACCACTAACTAGCTGCTTATTAGCATGCATATTAGCTATTTATTAGCCATTATAAAGCACTTATTAATGCCTTATTCTGCATGATCATATTCTACAACTAGTAGGCCATTAACTAAGAGTTTTCCCTCAATACCCTCCTAATTACTGCTTATTGATAGTAAATAAGCAAGTTGTTGTGCATGAATTATGACCTTAATAGGCTTTGCTCAGTATGGGCATTATACCACAAGAATAGTTATTCTCTGTTAATAACTCTTAATAAATATGGTCTGATATTTAACATCTCAAAAACCAAAGGGCTGGTCGTTGATTTTAGAAAGAGCACCAGCCTCCTTCCCCCTCTTTCCATCAATGGAGAAGTGGTAGAGAGGGTCCCCTCCTTCCGGTTCCTCGGGACCACCATCCATGAATCCCTATCATGGGATCTCAACACCAGTCTCATGATCAGCAAATCCCACCAGCGACTTTACTTCCTGCGGCAGCTCAGAAAGTTCAGGGTCAGTCAAGCAGCCATGACCCACTTCTACAGGTCTGCTATTGAGAGTGTTCTTACTTTCTCCACGCTTGTCTGGTTTGGTCACACAACCACTCAGGACAAGACTCGGCTGGAAAGAGTAATACGCCGAGCATCTAAAATCATCGGCTGTAGTCTCCCCTCACTTACATCACTCTTTTCCACAAGAATAATCAGGAAGGCTAAAAAAATCATAGCAGACAAGTTACAACTCTCATCCGGCACACTACCTCTTTAATCTCCTCCCATCAGGCAGGAGATACAGAAGCATTAAGAGCAAAACATCTCGCTTCAGAGATAGCACCTAACTCCTTGCCATTAGACATCTGAACTTGCACTGATCCATTGATTATGTTTGACCTATAGCACTTTAAACTGTATGCACTTCTGCTGAATATGATGCTGCTGGATACTGTTCCTGAATGTTGTTGTTTTTTTCTTGCGTTAAATGGTTATTGTTTGTATATATATATATATATATATATATAAAAAAAAACACGATTTCAGATGGAAGCAGTGCTGAGCTGAGCCAGTCCACCCCGTTATGTGTGTAAGTTAGATCATTACCACCGGCTTGAGTATCTCAAGAACTCGAGCCCCAAGAGGGCTGAACGAAGATTTTGACTTGCGGCCATTTTTGTAGTCATTTGTAGTCCTTTTGCAGGTGTGCTTGTAGGTGTGCTTTTGTGCTTTTGTGTGTGCTAATCTCATTATGTCCACATTGTAATGAATATTGCTCTGTCTAGTATCTCTGTCCTGTGTCATTTTCTTCACAGCTGTGGTATCTTCATATACTTTTTTACTACTACCACAATTTTAAAGTAGTAGAGACCACCTTGTAATAGTTCACATCACACTTTCTTCTTAAATATTACATTTCATTATGACGGTTTATGCCCGATAACCCCAGTTTATGTGATATTTAAGTTGTTCTGAATACTTCCATTATTGTCCTTTGAGACAATTATGTTTTGATATTGCCAGTTGCCATTTGATTATGTGAACATGTGCACTTAATGTGCACTACATGTATGTTTAATTTTATGTATCACATGATGTGTCAGGTGACCCCTGCGAGGGTACTTAAGGGGTGTGTCCCTACACTTCATTTATGTCTGAGGAAGGGCCTTGCCCGAAACGTCACTTTTTTGTGGTCAAATAAATATTTGGGAGCAGCTGCCAGTGTGCGGACTCTATTTTTATTACTTAGTTTCAAGGGAACAAATCAACACTAGACCGAAACAGGTCTCTTCAGAATGCTTTATTCAGCGAGAGAGCCAAACACACGTCTACTCAGTTTGGAAGGCACCTGGACAGAACATTCCAGAATCAGGCGGCTCTAGCTCTGATCTTGGCGCAGCCAATCAGCTTACACCAATTGAGTATTAACCAATTAAGAGCACTCTGCTCTACTCACAGTGCACACAATATTTAGCATTAAGCTACTTGGTTTCAAACACCACACCAGTACTTCATAAACAGTTTAAAAGTTCTGTGTATGGATTTAATTGTAACGTTATATGTTATAGCCTACTTCGGAATATGGGCGGAGGGCAGATATGCGGTCGCTATGACGACCAGGTGTGGGCGGGGGCAGATGACCAGCGGTGGAAGAAAAACGTCCATCGGGTTGAAACAAGTAGAGCCGAGTGGTGACGAGCTGTGCAGGGCTGTAAAATGTGGTGGAAATGAGCCATTAGCATTATGTCTAAACAGGGCCGGTTCCAGAACAAGATGACTAGGGGTGCATCCTAGATAGGAAGGGGTGCAGATGCCCGGCCGGCGGCCGGGCCCACTTGAAAAACACACGAAAAATTTGACATGTTATTTTACTAAAAATAATGCATTTGACCATCATTTCAAGTAGAATGATACCACCCAAGCAAGAATATTTCAAGTGTTTCAAGTGCTTTACTGAAATATTTGGACCATATAATGATAATACAATTATCTCAACCTTAAAAGGTTACATATAGGTGCCAAAAAGCCATAAAATCACATCAAAGAACAAAGAAAAACAACAACTATAATTCAAGTTTAAACAGTAAGTGTGCAGCTGTAGCATTTATTTAAAAAGATATATATATTTTTTTTTTTACTTTTCAACTGAGCATGCAGACAATTAAAATAAGGGTGCAATGCATGCTTTTGCACCCCCGTAGAACCGGGCCTGTGTCTAAATGATCTGATCCCAGATCAGCCTCTTCGCTGTCCATGTCTAAATGATCTGATCCCAGATCAGCCTCTTAGCTGGTAAGAAGCGAGACTGAAACACACTCCACTGATCTCTCCGATTTCCCAACAGAATCAAACAGAAAATGACTCTCAGATTTCTGCTGCAGGCCTGAACTGTTGAGCGCTTACGTCAAGGGGTCAAACATCCAGTCTGTGCTCTTAGCTAATAAGCCTATTAAAAAAACAAGTTGTCTGTGGTGCACCTGGGTCACCTAATGCCCCTCCCTGCATATGGCTTCCATACAGACCATTCAAAGAGCCAGACAGCACATTGGTATCACTTAGTTTATTTAGTGTGCGCCAACAACAAAGACACACACCACACACTGTGCGAATGATGCAGAAACCTCACTAATAGGCTATTTATTCCAGCGTGATCTCAGCTCTCTTGCTGATTTTGTCTATGAACAACACTGCTTGGCTTGTTAGTTAACATTGGCATAACTGAAATAAACGTAGCCGCTCGTCTCGCCTCACTTCTGATAGGTGGAGAGGAGATGGGCTTTGAAGGCTTCCTGGTGGTCCCAGAGCTCAGCGGCGGCAGTGTTCAGGGGACTCTCGTTGTTCGGTTCTCCCAGTAGACTCTGTATGGACAGCAGTATGGTGCGCACGTCGTACAGGGGAGACCACTTGTCCTCGAGGATGTCCAGGCAGATGAAACCCTCCTCGTCAACGTTGGGGTGGAAACACGGAGAGACAAACCTCACCAGCGGGGCTTTGTAGGGGTAACCCCCCGGGAAGTCCAGGGACAGCTTGAAGCGCAAGCCCTCATACACCGTTCCCTGAACTCCATCGACGGTCCCGATCCATCTGAACAGGTCGGCCGACTCCGGAAACGCAGAGATGCCTTTGTCACCTGACACCATCAGATTCATCAGGTCCTGCTGCAGCCGTTTGGACACAGAAGCTCTGGCGGCGCTTTTGCCGCTGTCGGAGCCCTTCAGGGCGGCAGGAGCGCTGGCCGCGGCCGGGTCCAGGTTCTGAGAAGCCATCACTGCTAGCTCGTGAGCACTGTAACTTGTGTGTGACACCAGTATTCTGTGAGCTAATGATGTCATCAGTCCTCCATGACATCACTGATGATGTCATTAGGAGTTGTGACATCACTGATGATGTCATCGGTGTCATCAGCTCAGT
>NC_139627.1:9677660-9797660 GCF_964638095.1 Poromitra crassiceps
TGATGTCATGTATCAGTGATGTCATCAGTGATGTCACTTGAGCAATTGTGATGTCATCAGTGATGTCACTTGAGTTATTGTGATGTCATCAGTGATGTCACTCGAGCAATTGTGATGTCATCAGTGATGTAATAAATCCTTCTGTGGTGTTTTATGGCAGTTGGCATCCTTAATGTTGCATTACCGGCTGGCTGAGGCTTTATAAGTGGTTGGAGTAAGTAGGAGAGCACAACTGATAGGCTACATCATCTACAGAGTAAGTGTTTATTGTTTATTTATGTTTGTTTATTTGCACAAAGAAAATGAATAACAACAGATAGTACATGTATCTTAATGAGCTAGTATTAAGCTATTGTAGCACTTATGCTGGAATAAGTGTAAATAGGAGACATATATAATCAAGTATACAGTAGAGTATGGACTAGTTCCAGGTTTGACTATGGAGCTGGTGGAAGAGTAATGAACACACCGACACAGAACTGCAAGAACCGGTTTACATAACAAAAACACTTGAATTAAATCAAGAAAAATAACAAATAAAGTAAATATAAAGAGGCCTTTTAAATAACAAAAGGGTGGGTTTACACCTTCTGTAAAGTAGCACTACTAGTGGTGATTTCAGTTCAGTCCATCCATGTTCAAATCAATTCATTCAGTCAAATAATCACATTTCTGTTAATTTCATTCCCATCTTCCCCGTCATAAATAGCCTACTATGCAATTGCACAATCCCATAAAGCCTTCAATTCAGTTCACACTGTAAAGTGACTATTGTGACTAAAGTGCTTTAAGTTTGACAATTGTTATGACAATTATTGCACAACCCATATGACCTGTGTAGTGCAATGAGGGAGAAGGGGAGAGAAAAAATGATTAGAGACGTCTAATGTGTACAGTTCTATCACCCAAGGGGAATGGGGCCTATGGTAGGAGTGAGTTAAGCTTGAGGCCTACCCAGAGTTCTTCAAGGTTCTTCTGGTTTAGCTCGCCATCCATTAGCTCCAGCTATGAAGCCCATCCAGTGTTCGCATCCACGCTTTCCTCCACAATAGCAGCAGGACATCAGTTCCTCAGATCAGACACTGTTGAGTGATGGCTTGATTACAATTTGCATGTATAGTGAAGGCTGTAGTTGGCATGGTAGCTTAGGATTTATCTTGGCATGTAGCTTAGCATTTATCTTGGCATGTGGCTTAGCATTTATCTTGGCATGTAGCTTAGCATTTATCTTGGCATGTAGCTTAGCATTTATCATTGCTGGTTTTAGCAATGATGGCAGAAGATTTCCATGCTTTCTGTAATGAGGATCCACTCACCCATGTGGTATAAAAAACAGTGTTGCATCCAGTTTCCAATATTCAGGTTCCAAATGTCCGATGTCAGTCAAGGTGAACATGAGTCAAGGTTTGTGGCCTGCTTGCATCAAGGTTTGTGGCCTGCTTGCATCAAGGTGTGTGGCCTGCTCTCAGCAGGTGTGAGTGGTGCCATGGAGTGAGAGAGGTGCAGTCTCTCATGGTGTTGGTATAGGAAAGCAGAGGAAAGGAGAAACACCTGATAGCCATAAACACCATGCTGGAAACTTTCTAGCACGAGATGTGGGACAAAAGCTTATCCCAGTGTACCACCGCATGTCAAGTGATAGCCTGCTACAGCGAATCCAGCATGGAGGCACTCAAAGTGCAAACGAGTGCCTCAACTCAGTTATATGGACGCGGGGCACAAAAAGGGTCTTTGTGGGGAAAATGAGGCTTGAGGCAGCAGCAAGTACTGTATGGCCATCTCCACTTTTAACGAAGGTGCCTCTGCCATGCTAACTGCTATGGAGAGGTTGTGGCTTCATAGCACATACGTTACTGTTAGTGCAATGAGGGAAACTGATAGGGTCAGAATCTCAAAAGCTCAGGCCATCACAACCGCCAGTGTGAAACGTAGAGTCTGAGCACAGCTAAAAAAGTGAAACAACATGAGCAGGAAATGAGTGAGGGACCTACATATGGAGCAGGGATGGACATCTAGGCAGGACAGGAATGGGTAACTGTGATAGTTAATGGTGGCAGTTTGTGGATGTGTTACTGTGGTTGCCTGGTGTGGACCCAGGATATTACTGTGGTTCTGTTCAGTTGAAGGCCATACATGTTGTGTTACTCAGTTGTGAATTTTGATTATATAGATTATAATGGACCATCCATGGGGTGTGTGTGTGTGTGTGTCTGTGTGACATCATCAATGATGACATCACTCAATGATGACATCACTTAATGATGACATCACTCACTGATGATATGGTGATGTGAATACATGCACTAAGTTATGAATTTTGATGTGTTACATTATATGGACCATACATGGTGTGTGTCTGTGTGACATCATCAATGATGACATCACTCAATGATGACATCACTCACTGATGATATCATGGTGATGTGAAGACATGCACTAAGTTGTGAATTTTGATGTGTTCGATCATACATGGTGTGTCTGTGTGACATCATCAATGATGACATCACTCAATGATGACATCACTCAATTATGACATCACTCACTGATGATATCATGGTGATGTGAAGACATGCACTAAGTTGTGAATTTTGGTGTGTTAGATGATATGATGGACCATACAAGAACTAACTTATGAATTTTGTTTCTAGATATTGACATGATATGATGGGCCATACATGCATTCAGTTATGGATTTTGATTAGTTTTGTTGATATGATTATTTGATGATATTGTTGATATTGTTGTTGCTAAGTATTTGATAAAATAGCCTATTGTGTCTCTAAATAGTGGTTTCTAATTAAAGAAAATGTATGGAATTCTACAATACAAATCTTTAAAGGCCGTTTTCTCAAAATGAGTTTTTCCTCATACTCTGAGTCAAAAAGCTCCACTTCAGTAGCACTCACATTCACCAAACTTTCCAGTCTTATTCCTATCTATATTCTGAAGATTTTTTACACAGGGGTTTGTTGATATATCATTCATAGCCTGATTTATATCACGCTTTTCCTAAAAACATGGCGAAGATGGGTTTTTTATGACTGTTGACAATATTTTCTGATTTATGGAGTGATAAGTAGAGATATCCAAAATCCCCTGTGTAAAAAACTTTGTCTCTAATATGTCAAGAAAATGAAACAATCATTTTGAACCTGGCTTTATCCAATGTTCAGATTTATGTTCTGGAAACGTATGCAAATTTGTGCATATTTAAGTAGATAATTGCTCATTTGCATATTTAAACATACAATTTCAGAAAAATTGTAATACAAAAATTCTTAGTCTCAATGTAAGTAATCAACTGGGGAAGTTTCATTGTGATAGCTATTAGTTAATTTTTTTTCCCCAGTCACCTGCCATGTCTCGCCTTAATTGATGTGCCGTTTTAGCCACATATAGGACACACATAACCTTGCAAGCAAGCTGGATTCCCTTACGAGATGTACGGTTTGTTGGTTTGTGAAAACAAACAATACCGCCCCCATCTGGCAATGTCAGGTTAGCACACACAGACATTTGATCAAATAAATAATAACATGACAATTGCGGAACATGTGATGACGTCCTTGATAGGATCAATGTTTTTCCAGTATGAGGATGAGAGAAGTAGTTACTTTTGACCATGTTGTTAGATTGAGCACATCCTTTGCATTTGTTGCACTCATTTGGAAGAGGTTTTTAACAAGGCATGTATGCTCTGTATGCTATTAAATGGTGGATCCTTCAAATCCATGGATATTGCTGGGTCTGACCATAATATGTGCCAACGTTTCTTTTGAATAATATAGCCCAGTTTATGACAGTTACAGACTTTACAGTTTCCACTTGTTCAAGTCTGTCTTAGTATTTTTAAGATGATAAATGGTCACTGTCAACTATTGAGAGAAACTCACAGGAGACTGATTGTTCTACACCTGTGAAAACAGGGGGGAAAGGGTGGAGCATTATCTATTTAAGATCATTGTGGCAAAAATGCTGTAAAACACACAGGTGGACCGAAACGTTGTGATGATCAATAAATTGTGATGCTGAGCAAGAGCAGTGTACGGGATCTTCCTTCCTCAAGACTCAAGTGATACTTTCCAACGCACCTGCATCAGAGACGCACCTGCATCAGAGACGCACCTGCATCAGAGAGAGTTGGATGCACCCGCATCAGAGAGAGTTGGATGCACCCGCATCAGAGAGAGTTGGATGCACCTGCATCAGAGAGAGTTGGATGCACCTGCATCAGAGAGAGTTGGATGCACCTGCATCAGAGAGAGTTGGATGCACCTGCATCAGAGAGGCACCTGCATCAGAGAGAGTTGGATGCACCTGCATCAGAGAGAGTTGGATGCACCTGCATCAGAGAGAGTTGGATGCACCTGCATCAGAGAGAGTTGGATGCACCTGCATCAGAGAGAGTTGGATGCACCTGCATCAGAGAGAGTTGGATGTGCGAATATCTCATTGAAAAAGATGGAGTTTCATTCAAAAAGCGGCTCCGCATCTAGGATTTGATCATGCAGACAGTTGATTGTTGCCATTGTAGCTGAAATATCAGATCTGGCATGGATGTATTTGAGTATTGTCAGCATGCGTTAATCCATCATTTGTCTTCTGTGTGTGTGTGTGTGTGTGTGTGTGTGTGTGTGTGTGTGTGTGTGTGTGTGTGTGTGTGTGTGTGTGTGTGTGTCAGTCTGGCCTCCAGACATCCAGCAGCTGTTGGCGATTAAAGAAGAGGTTCCCCCTGAGCAGGAGTGGTGCCCCAGTCTGGATATGGAGGATCCAGAGCCCCCACACATTAAAGAGGAACAGGAGGAACTCTTGACCAGTCAGGAGGGAGAGCAGATTCAAGGGCCGGGCAAGTTCCCATTCACTCCTGTCCCTGTGAAGAGTGAAGATGATGAAGAGAAACCTCAGTCCTCACAGCTTCCTCAAAGCCAAACTGAGTATAACAGAGAGGCAGAGCCTCTCTGTTCAACTGAACAGATGAAAACAGAAGCTACTGAAGAGGACGGTGGACTATCACAACCAGCCAGGAACATAGATCCAGACACTTCTGAACCTGAGACTGAAGACAGTGTCCACACAGGAGAGAAACCGTTCAGCTGCTCAGACTGTGGTAAAAGTTTTAGTCAGAATGGAACCTTGAAGAGACACATGAGAGTCCACACAGGAGAGAAACCGTTCAGCTGCTCAGACTGTGATAAAAGTTTTAGTCAAAAAGGAGACTTGAAGAAACACATGAGAGTCCACACAGGAGAGAAACCGTTCAGCTGCTCAGACTGTGATAAAAGTTTTAGTCAAAAAGGAGACTTGAAGAGACACATGAGAGTCCACACAGGAGAGAAACCGTTCAGCTGCTCAGACTGTGCTAAAAGCTTTAGTCGGAAAGAAAACTTGAAGACACACATGAGAGTCCACACAGGAGAGAAACCGTTCAGTTGCAGTGTTTGTGGGAGAAGTTTTAGTCACAGTCGTCAAGTCAAAACACATAAGTGTAGTGGTGAGAGCAGCAGCAGGTGAAGCTGCAGAGCTGCTGGTTGAGCTGAACTGTTCAGCAGTAACACAACAACCATTTGTTGCGTTTCATTTCACTCAAATTTCAGGTCACTTAATATCAGGCTGGGCAATAATTAGATGTTATTTATTGTCATTCAGTAGAATCATATTGTGATATATATATATATATATATATTTTTATTTCACCTTTATTTTACCAGGAAAATTACTTGAGATCCAAGATCTCTTTTTCGAGTAAGACCTGGCCTATGCTTGTGCAAGTAACTGACACACAATTCTGTTCTAAAATGTAAATAAATAAGTCTCTCAAAATGAGCTCTGAAACAAGTTAAATATGATGCATGACTCTTTACAACTTAATTTTTTGATGTGTTCATTTTTCTGTATTGTTGTGATCTGTCCGTCTTCTCCTACAAAGTCATCACTTTCACAAGTGTAGTGGTGAGAGCAGCAGCATGTGAAGCTGCAGAGCTGCTGGTTGAGCTGAACTGTTCAGTAGTAACACAACAACCATTTGTTGCCAGTTTCATTTCACTCAAATTTCACTCCCTGCTCAGGCAGTCCAGGCAAGGGCCGATCTAGCTTGAGAAAAGGTTAAGTTCGACGCTACGATCGCGCGCCAAAGGGAGACCAACCGGGACATCACTGAATACTTCAAGGAATCCCAACGCACTGGCAGGTCCCATCAAGTTTACCACCAGTCAAGTCCGGACAGGTCAGGTCATGGAGGTTTGACCTATGTATCCTGCAGCCCCAGCGGGCGCAGGAGTCACCATCATCAGGGCGCAAGCCATCATGACGGAATATCTTCGGCCCAGGCCCTCGCCTATGACCCGGAGACCCCAGGCCGGTATGGGTCAGCCCGGTACCAAGGGGTCCGGCCCTCTTCCCGAGCAGAGCCTCGGTCGAGGAGCCCCAGTCACTCTCACCATCATAGCGCTAGTAGCCACCGGACTGACCATGGCGCATCACGACACTCTAGCGCCAGCTCACGGTCAACCGTATGCGCCCACTCCTCCTCCTCAGCCCAAGCGGCAGCTTACGAGGAATACAAGGCACTATTGGTGACTGAGAGCCTTCGCCGCCAACACGCGGAGGAGGAGGAAGCTGATGAGGAGTACGACCGGCTGACAAAGCAAGCCAGAGCGGCTCAGCGGGCCCAAGAACGGGTCCAAGCAGAGGCTCAGCGGGCCCAAGAACGGGTCCAAGCAGAGGCTCAGCGGGCCCAAGAACGGGCCCAAGAAGAGGCCCAACAGGCCCAAGAGGAGGCCCTCCAAGCTAGAGAGCGGATCACCCGCCGCCTGGAGAGAAGCCGACACTTGCGGCAAGCTGAGCTGGCGCTGGACGAGGCCCGGGTTTGTGCCCGGCTGCAAGTCGAGCAGAAGCACGTAGCGGCCTGGCCTCGCGCCCGTCTGCTTGCCGGGGACCCGGCAGTTCCACCTGTGCCTCTCACCTCCCGCGACCAGGGTCAGGTCAGCACGGCGGCTCCAGAGCCAACGACCCAAACTACGGAACCCACTGTTCCAGATGCCACCAACACTCCCACCTAGGACAGAGGTCGCCGACCCTGAGCATGCAATAGAGTGCAACGGGGCGGCCGAGCCCGCCACCGGGATACACCAGACTCAGGGAGGCATGGCGAACGCGGGGACCAACAGCACAGGGCACAGTCAGCCGGCCGGCGTCAATCATTCCCACAAGATAGCTGGACACGACAGCTGGGACCCCCCCAGAGGACGGGACCAGCCATCTCAACTACCTATTCCCAGAATTCACCTCCTGGCCCTGCCCGGGCTCATGGAGACAACTCCAGCCAAGGCCTCTAGGGAGGCCAACAAGTCCGAGCACGTGGAGCAAGTGGACATGCCTTTGCGGACGGCGAGGCAGGAGCCCCAGATGCTTCACGGGGCGGCCGTCTCCCTCATCGTCTCGCCGGCAATTCGCCCAGAGCAGACCTATTGCACCAAGAGAGCCTTTACGGAACCGAACCTTGGTCTAGGCGAGCAACCTTACCCCATCACCGCCCTGCAGCAGGAATCCCGCCCGAGGAATTTGCCCCTCCATCAGTTCGGGAGGATCCATCTTGTCCTGCTCATACAGCACCTATGGAAATGGGAACCAGGCTGGGATGATCCAGTCCTACCTGAGACACTGCTGCAGGCCTGGGAAGAGTGGGAGGACGAGCCACCGCAATCACAGGTAGCTGTTGTGGTCGACATTGCGCGGGGAAGGCCCCTTCCCGCACTCACCACCAGCAGTCGGGGTTGCGGATCCCCCTTCCCTCTTCTCAGCCCAGATCACTGGCCAGAGACACCCCGACTCCACACGACCGCGGATAAGAGCGAGGAGTTGAAGCCAAGTTACGGTGGCCTCAGGTCGGCTCCCCCCAAGCCGGAGGAGTGTACGACCTTCGGTGCCCTCAGTGAGGATGCCACACCGGCGCTCCACGGGGCGGCCAACGAGGCACTAGGGGCAGAGGCCTCCCTCCAACGAGGGCAGACAAACTGCTTCCTCACCGACCCTACGCTGCTGAGGTTCCCTCAACTGGAAACTCAAGCCACCAGAACCAGAGGCTCCTCACTACCGCAGTAGCTGGGTAGACCCCCGGCTCCTGAGCGGCTCCCGCGCTGACCTCACGCCGCTGAGGTTCCTCAACTGGAAACTCAAGCCACCAGAACCAGAGGCTCCTCACTACCGCAGTAGCTGGGTAGACCCCCGGCTCCTGAGCGGCTCCCGCGCTGACCTCACGCCGCTGAGTTTCCTCAACTGGAAACTCAAGCCCCCAGAGGCCACTACAGCTCACTACAGCAGTTGCTGGGTAGACCCCCAGCTGCCACACACATCCTGGCCAAAGAGGACAGTCACCAAATCTTGGCTCTTGTGATGTACGGGACTGGACAACAGCGTGTAGACCCGTACCTACACCCGGCCGGTGGCCAAGCGGACCACAGCCCCCCTCACTGCCAGAATAATCAACCAAGCCCTGCCTATACCAGGTGGGACTGGAGGGCCATTCCGGCCATTTCTGGAAGAATACAGATTCCCCACAGGAATCTGGGAGCGGCTGTAGAAAAGGGTCCATAATGGCCCACCGTCAGGCCTGTTCTTGGGGCAGTCGACGCCCACGAGCCGGCGCGCCAACGACGTAATGATGATGACATCATCAACGATGACAATGACGATGTCATAGCATAGAGTTCACCTGTGAGGTCATCGGCGATGTCAGACATAACGCTGATGATGTCATAGCTCCCTGGACGTTGTGACATCACAAACGCGGGGATATAAACAAAGTGTTCTGTGACGCTACTTACTTCCAGTATTCCATATACATCCGGTATACTTACTCCTTCCTACTCTACCTTCATAATGTCAACCATTAGCACAACCAAATCCGAACCCGAGCTGAATCCTGGCTATCTTACAACCAGCCAGGCCCTGGTGACCGACTGCCTTACACCCAGCCAGGTCACCAGTGGTATTTCAACTGCGTCCGAGGACCGACATCTCGGTCCCTATCTCCATCCCTGTGATTCTGACCGATCACAGCCCGTGAGCCCTCATCCACAATCCAGCACACTTCACGAGGCAAGCCCAAAAGCTTCGCCCCCAGCAAGCCCACAAGCTTCGCTACAAATAGGCAATAAGGCAGTATAGTGATAAGACACGTCCGAGACAGTGGCATATTCACTTAGCCTGGGTAAACCCATCCCCCACGTGACCTGCTCTCAGACCTGCTCTCAGTCACTAGGTGACTGGGAACTGAGAGAGCAGGTCACGTGGGGGCTGGGTTTACCTAGGCTAATATTCACTGCACATGGGTGCACATGTCATGTGCATACGTTAGACGTGCTTAAACATTTTAAATTCGACGTATTTGACATACAGGTGCAAATAGCATGTACCTTATTAAACATACAATTAAACATTAGGCATACGTTAGATGTGCTTAAACATTTTAAATTCTACGTATTTGACATACAGGTGCAAATAGCATGTACCTTATTAAACATACAATTAGACATTAGGCATACGTAATGGTAGCAGCTGCAGTACGGTACGGTACGACTACTACACTATTGTGTATGTTAAGGAGTCTCGTGGCCTGCGGGAAGAAACTGTTCCTCAAGCGATTTGTGCGTGCTTTTGGAACCCTGTATCTCCTCCCTGAGGGTAGCAGGGAGAACAGGCTGTTGTGGGGATGGTTTGTGTCTTTGATGATCTTCAGGGACCTCCTGAGGCACCGCTGGTTATACAGTTCATGCAGTTCTGGCAACTCCCCTCCTGTTACGTGCTGGGCCGCGCGCCTCACCCTCTGTAGCGCCCTGCGGTCCATGGTGGTACAGTTCCCATACCAGGTGGTGAAGCAGCCAGTCAGCAGGCTTTCAATGGTGCCTCTGTAGAAGTCCCTAAGGATTTCTTTCCTTAGCCCGAATTTCTTTCTTTCTTTCTTTCTTCAGGCGCCTGAGTCCGTGTATTCGCTGTTGGGCCTTTTTGACAACAGTGGCGGTGTGGCCGGCCCAGGTCAGGTCCTGGTGGATGTTGACTCCCAGGTACTTGAAGCTGTCCACCCTTTCCACCACTGTGCCGTTGATGGTGATTGGGGGGTGTGCGCCCCCCCCCCCCCCCCCTCCTGTAGTCCACAATGATCTCCTTGGTCTTGGAGACGTTCAGAGAGAGGTGGTTGTCCTGGCACCATTGTTCCAGGACCCTTTCCTTTACGTTTGCTTATATCCTCATAATAGATTAAAACTTGTAACAATCCACTCGTCTCACATTGTTGCTTCATTGAGACAGTACAACAGGAGCACACCCCACGTGTGCTCCTGTTGTACTGTCTCTGGATATTGGGGTTTTAACCTGTAAACAAGTCTGCAACTGACCGCCCCTGTTTCAAAGCCATCCGGGTCATAATCTCAAAGTTTATTGTAGGTAACTCTTTGGTTAACCCAGTAATGTTACTAAGGTCAAACTATCACTCTCCACTGTACGGTGGTGCAGTGGTAAGCGCTGTCGCCTCACAGCTCGAAGGTCCTGGGTTCGATTCCCACCTGGGACGCTGTGGGCGCTGGAGTTGTGACCCCCCCATATCTTCAGTGCCCACTGCCCAGGTGGGCTATCTCGTCGAAAGGGCCTTTCTGTGTGGAGTTTGCATGTTCTCCCCGTACCCCCCAGGGGGTTCCTCCGTACATAACCCCCCACTAAAAACATGCAGAAGATTGTCATCCGACCAGTGACGACAACATCTGAAGTTGGTCCAATGATGGTCCAATGAAGGTCCCCGGGCGCTGGAAAGAAATAGCGACCACTGCTCCTGGCCTGCCCCCTGGAGGAAAGGACAAGCCTGGATGGGTCAAATGCAGAGGACATATTTCACCGTCCATTTTCACCATATTTCACTGTCTCCTGAGAGATGATGTTGGTAGAGTGCACACATCATTATTACCAACACCATATTAGCTAGAAGTTGCAATGGCTGGAAATGTAGAAATAAGCCCTCGAGCAAAAATAAACATTTGCTTAGTGTCACTTAGTGACTATAAATGACAATTGTCCATTGTTGCAAATCTTCACCACCCAAGCCCCTGGTACTGAATACTACAGCATAATGTCCAGAGCGTGCGACTGGGTGTGTTGATGATATTTGGGATTATTTCTGTTATTATATTGTTATAATGGCACTTTTACAAACCATTAATGTTCCCATGTCATATAATGACGATATGAGTAGAACACGGGAAGAAAACTGTCTATTTACATGGAGGAAGAGCACGCTGCCATGTGGCCCCGACGGAGCGCATTCAAGGACTGGCTTGGAGTACTATTTCGATCACAACAACCATGCCTACGATGGTCCAAATCGCTGCGGAGAACACTGGGTGAGTCGTCAGATAATAATTAATGTGAGGAAAGGGCTCCAGGTAAAAAAAACTGAAATTCTCCTTTAAGGGAGAAATGACAAGTAGCCTATAAAACAACAATATAATAACTTTGATGCAAGATACAGAAATATGAAAAAGATATCAAATAGAAATAATAAACGAGCAAAATAAACTAAAGTGCAGAGGGTATGATTTGTATTGTTCACTTTTTTCATTGAACAACATTTCAACATTTACATGATCAATAAGGGAAAATAAAATATACATCTACACATAGGCTACATCTGCTCCCAGTCATAAATATAGTAAGTGTTATTTATATACAGTACATACTCACGCATGTACAGCAAACAGAAAGCGGAGGGGAGAAAGGATATTAAAACATTTTGAGGGTTGAAAATCAAAATGTAAACTTACATAATTTGATCAACAACAAGCCAAGGACTAAAATAGGAGAGAGCCTTTTAGACAGACATGACATCATACAATGCATATTCTTTATTGCACCTCAGCACCTTTATGGCTGATGAATAGTTTTTACATACATTTTTTACAAGTTAAGGAGGCTTTACCTTTTTCCATTTGCATTGATATGTGGTGACAGTGGTGTTCTGTTGACCCATATTGATATTCATGTTTTGTTCAACCCTTCTGTGTTGAAATTGGGCAACCGCTCCCTCATTGAAAACACGAATCAACAGCGACCTCTATCGGGCAATGCGGGTTATTGTTCAGGGATGCACCAATCCTCGCCTCTCTCCCGGGTCATGTGACCTGTGTTGTCAGTGGTTGTGGCAGAGAAGAGCAGCAACAAACATGGCGTCCTGCTCCTTCAGCCTGGCCACAGACAGCTTCTGGACCGACGACAAGGAGCGCGCCCTCATCGCCTTCTTCTCCGGTAGGTCTCGAGTGTTCAGCGGCGTGTTGACAGTTCAAACCGTTCATTTAAACTCCGTGTTTTGTTGACGCGTCGGCCGATGCTGCAACCACGGCAACCGAGCGAGCAGCAATGGCGATTAGCAACTGGTCTGGACTGAAGTGATTCTCCAGAGCATCGACTTCAACAACCAGTTTAAGATGTAGGCTATTTAATTTGTGTAAAGCTGTCAGCTGGCTGAATATTATAAAAGTTTCTAAATATTATATTTAGATATAGAGAGTAGGCAACAGACAGTTTATGAAGCTTTTCACTGACTGGCTGTAGCCTAACTACACTACAGCAACATCTGTCACAACAACACATCACACAGTCTCTGTCAGCTGATGTCAAACAAGTGTTTTCACGCTATTTATATGAAATGCACACGGTCATTCTGAACAATGGCATTCTAGGACAACAACTATGCACGTACTATGCATAAGAAAAACCTCTATTTTAATGATCATGTAAGCTATTTTTATGGAGGCTCAGCTTACAATCATAAGGGCAGAAATAGCAACAAAACGGGGGGGGGGGGGGAGAACAACACAAATGAGGACAAAAATACAAAAAAAACGTGGCTTTTTGTTTTGTTTTTATTATGGGGAAAATGCACAAATATTTGTTTTCTTTCTCTTCTGAAATATATTTTTCTAGATATTGGTGGCTGATTTGCTTTGTGATATTTTCTAAATCTGCGATAACTGTTCAATATAGCGATGACGATACAACTTGCGATAAATAAACAGATATTAAAGTATGCATATTAGCTATACAGTTCCTATGTCTTTCTGCTTTAATAATGCTAACATAGACCCCAAACATAGCCTATGCCCACTGAATAAAGAAATGAAATATGCACTGACTCTAGCTGAAACTACACACAGCGTGTTTGGGCTTTGGCAGAGGGGCGGAGTGCAGTGTTGCAAGGGAAAGATGTATGCTGGATTTACAACACAAGACAAAATGATCAGATGCTGAGTGGGAATGCATGACGCATGTAAATAAAACCACTTTTGTTATTCATTGCGTTTCAGGCAGTCTTTGCGATGTGTTTATTGCGCATGTTCATATTGCGATGACGATGAAAATACGATTAATTGTGCAGCCCTAATATTATATATATATATATACCGGTGTATATATATATATATATATATATGTTAGTGAGCATATATATACTGCTCACTAACAGGTCCAGAATCACTTCCACATTTAGGGCACCCAAACTGGTGGCTCGTTGCAGTGGCCAATTAAATTAGACATGTGTAGACAATTCAATTTGACACTGCTGATGATAGCCTTAGCTAAATGGATGTATGTGATTGTGATATTGCTGCTGCTAGCCGCTAGGGGTGGGGGAAAAAATTGATTCACCTAAGTATCGCGATTTTTAATGTCACGATTTTTTGAATCGATCTTTTATTCCAGAATCGATAATCGAAAAAAAAAAGATTTTTTTTTTTGGTGCTTGCAGTCAGGCCACTCACTGAACAGCAGGCCAGACGCCGCCTACTGGTTTACTAGTGGTTTTATTACTTTATTAGTTAGTCTGAAGTAATAATTACACTTCAGGGTTAAAGTGGGTGCATCTCATTGTAAAATTGGACAGTTATACAGTCATGGTCATGGTTATACAGTTCCTGCAGTTCTGGCAGCTCACATCCTGTCATACTTAATATGCTATGTTTTACTCTTACTTGAGTAATTTCATTGACTAGTACGTTTACTTGTACTTGAATGAATTTGAACTAATTTCCCCTACTTTATTGATCCCCGAGAGGAAATTCACAATACTTGTACTTATTTGTCAGTACTCTTTCCACCTCTTGCTGCATCTTATCCGATTACTCAATTAATCATTGGAATAATCATTTAATCTCAATTACTAAAATAATCAATAGATTATATGACTATAATTCTTACAGCAATATAGTTGATAACATTGTAGAATTCTTAAAATTGCTGTCCTGAAGTGTCACCTTGTAAATAAAAGCCCTCCTCTCCTTCACTGGGTCAGGGCACAGCTGTCTGTGGAACCACAGATCAGAGACCTACAAGAACCGCACGCTGAGGTGGAACACTCTGGAGCACCTGAGGACCCTGCTGTCAGCACAGCACCCGCCCACGCCCTTCACAGGTAACATCCGTACACAGCACACCTGCTAGGCCCGGGCAATTGACCCTTTTCACAGGAGCCATTTTGTGTCTAAAAGGCAGGAAGTAACACAGGTGCAAGCAAAACATTAATGACTGCTTCCAACTTACGATACGATATACTTTATTGTCAGTTCACACTGAAATTTGTCTTGCAAGACAGCAGCAGTCCCACACACAAACACATGACAAAGAGAACAAAACCAAAAATACAAAGATACATGACACACATACAGCACACAGAGAGCACTGGTCACTGCTCCACTGACCCTCGGCCATGTTCTTGATTAAGCCTCAGGATCGACTGATGTATAAAGGTCTTTCTTAGTCTGACCTTCTTGAAAGTTGGAATTAGGTATCTCCTGCCAGAGGGCAGCAGTTCATATTCTTCATGTAACACATGATTAGTGTTTGAGGCAATATTTCTAGCTAACCTCAATACACTGTTGACATATGTAGACTCATATAGACTATGCAGTCAACTTCAATCCATTTATATGTACCAGTGCCGGGGGCCCTCGTTAATGTTTTGCTTGCACCTGTGTTACTGAAGGCTGAATGGCAATACACCATACTATATATTGGTATTTTCTATGAAGTGGACTAAATGTTCAGTTGTGAGTCAAACCACAAGCACTTTTAGGAAAACAAGACTGACCAAAATAAAATGCCTTTTTAAAAGATACAGCTGGCTGATTCCGGTGCAGCGCACAATTGCTCAACCTTCACTCTTATTCAAACTATTCATTTAACTATAACTGAAAGCAAAACTATTTCACTCACTGAGCCTCCCCTCAAACTGTTTGAGCCCCCTCCCACTTTGGAATCGTCTGAACTGGAGTGTTATAGTGTTCAGGCTAAAATCAGAGTCGAGTATGATAGGGCAGACTAGGTTGTAGATTAGCTAGACTGTGCTAGTTAGTTCAGATTGAATGGCTAGATTAGTCAGATAGACCCTTTTCAAGGGGGCCATTTTGTGTCGAAAAGGCAGAATAAACACAGGTGCAAGCAAAACACTAATGAGGGTTTCCAAAATCCAATCAAGGAAGTTTGAAACCCTCATTAGTGTTTTGCTTGCACCTCTGTTTACCCTGCCTTTTTGACACAAAATGCTCATTTGGCCTGGCCGCTCTGCTGCAGGTTAAAGTGTGCTGCTGCAGCGGGATGGCTGGGCGGATTGAGTAGCTGCTGTATATTCTATCTGTCCTGCTCTCCTCTTCCCCCCCTTCCCCTTCTCCCCCCACCTCCTCCCTTTCCCTGCTCTCTCCTCCCCCACATCCCCCCTTCTCCCTCCCCACCTCCTCCCTTTCCCTGCTCTCTCCCCCAAACTCCCTGCCCCCCCCCACCTCCCCCCTTTCCCTGCTCTCTCCTCCCCCACATTCTCCTGCTCCCTCCCCACCTCCTCCATTTCCCTGCTCTCTCCTCCCCCACATCCTCCCTGCTCTCCTCCCCCACATCCTCCCTGCTCTCCCTCCCCCACATCCTCCCTGCTCTCCCTCCCCCACCTCCCCCCTTTCCCTGCTCTCTCCTCCCCCACATTCTCCTGTTCCCTCCCCACCACCTCCTTTTCCCTGCTCTCTCCCCCAAACTCCCTGCCCCCCCCCCACCTCCCCCCTTTCCCTGCTCTCTCCTCCCCCACATTCTCCTGTTCCCTCCCCACCTCCCCCCTTTCCCTGCTCTCTCCTCCCCCACATTCTCCTGTTCCCTCCCCACCTCCTCCTTTTCCCTGCTCTCTCCCCCAAACTCCCTGCCCCCCCCACCTCCCCCCTTTCCCTGCTCTCTCCTCCCCCACATTCTCCTGTTCCCTCCCCTCCTCCTCCCTTTCCCTGCTCTCCCTCCCCCACATCCTCCCTGCTCTCCCTCCCCCACATCCTCCCTGCTCTCCCTCCCCCACATCTTCCCTGCTCTCCTCCCCCACATCCTCCCTGCTCTCCCTTCCCTGCTCCCTCCCCACCTCCTCCCTTTCCCTGCTCTCTCCTCCCCCACATTCCCCTCCCCCTTTTTTCCCTCTCTTTCTGTCTCTCTCTATCATATGATTGTTCAATCATGTTGTTATTATTACCACTGTAATTGCTATTGTTGTGTCAGCTAGATTTAGCTAGACATATTCTCTGTGAAGTCCTCTCAGACATGCTTGTGAACTAGGGCCATACTAGGGCTGGGTGATATATCGAATATACTCGATGTATCGCGGCTTGTGCCACGTGAGATGTAGTAAATGACTATATCGCGAACATTCGAGTATAATTATCACGCATTGTTTATAACTTAAGCCGCCGGCAGGACTCGCTTCACGCGTCCTCTTGTCAGCTCTCCCTCTACACTCAGACAAACAGGAAGGGAGGGGGAATCACATGCATACGTCAAACGCGTCAAACCGCGTCAGACACACTCGCCCGCGCTACACGACGTCACAGACACTCGCCCGCTGCCTTGACACTCGCCGTCAAGGCAGCGTGGAGGAGGAGAGCAGGAGCCTGAGAGCCAGTAGTAGAGAATGGGTAAGGAAAATGGAGCCGGAGGGCGGTGGACGAATTTGTTGCAAAAAGAAACGGCACTGGATCCATCATCTGGCAGTGGTTTGGGTATCGCAAGGACGATGTTGAACAAACAACGGTTATCTGCAAAACATGCACCAAACCCGTCGGCTCCATAATAAAGTCAACCCCAGTCAGTCAAGTCTACACAGCGAGGTGCGGGCATGTGTGTGCGCGCGCGTGTCTCAAAACGAAACAAAAGGGGTAGGGGAGGTTGTAAGCTTGGGAGAACAGGTAGGTTTTAAGTCGGGTTTTGAAAGTGGGGAGTGAGGGAGAGTCTCGGACGGTCTGGGGGAGGGAGTTCCAAAGTCGGGGTGCGGCACGGGAGAAAGCACGGTCACCGAAGGTTTTGAGTCTGGATGGGGGGATGATGAGGGTGGCAGTAGAAGAGGATCGGAGTGTACGGGAGGGGCGATGGGGGATGAGGAGGTCAGTCAGGTAGGGGGGGCTAGGCTGTGGAGGGCTTTGAAGGTGAGGAGGAGTAGTTTGAAGTCGATGCGTTGCTTAACGGGGAGCCAGTGGAGAGAGTGGAGGACAGGGGTGATGTGATCGCGGGACCGGGTGTGAGTGAGCAGGCGAGCAGCTGAGTTTTGGACCATCTGGAGTCTATGGAGGGAACGGGAGGTGATGCCAGTGAGGAGGGAGTTGCAATAGTCCAGGCGGGAGGAGATGAAGGCATGGATGAGGGATTGAGCAGCAGGGGGGGAGAGGCAGTGTCTGACTTTGGCGATGATGCGGAGATGAAAATATGAAGTTTTGACAACGGAGCTGACATGGGGATCGAAGGAGAGGGTGGGGTCCAGGATGAAACCAAGGTTGCGTGCCAGGGGGGGGGGGGGGTGATGGTGGAATCGTCAGTGGTGAGGGTGATGGGTCCGGTTTTATTGAGGGTGGATTTGGTGCCAATGAGGAGGAGTTCAGTTTTGTCGCTGTTGAGTTGGAGGAAGTTGTGGGTTAGCCAGGTTTTTATTGCGGATATGCAGTTTTCGATGTGGGTGAGGGGTGGGTTCTGGAGGGATTTGGTGGTGATGTAGAGCTGAGTGTCGTCGACGTAGCAGTGGAAGTCCAGGTTGAATTGACGGATGATGTGACCAAGGGGGAGTATATAACAGAGGAAGAGCAGGGGGCCGAGGACTGAGCCCTGGGGGACCCCCTGCAAAACAGAGGAGAGGGTGGAGGAATGACCGGAGAGGGAGATGAATTGTTGTCTGTCGGTGAGGTATGAGGTGAGCCAGTCCAGTGCGGTGCCCTCAACACCCAGTTGGCGCAGCCTTTGGAGGAGGATGGAGTGGTTCACAGTGTCAAAGGCTGCGCTCAGATCGAGTAGAACTAGGATGCTGAGGGCACCAGAGTCAGCGGAGGTGAGGAGGTCATTGATGACTTTGGAGAGGGCGGTTTCGGTGCTGTGGTAGGGACAGAAGCCAGACTGTAGGGGTTCGTAGAGGTTGTGGGAGTGAAGGTGGGAGTGAAGTTGGGTGGCGATGATGCGCTCGAGGGTTTTGGAGAGGAATGGTAGGTTGGAGATGGGGCGGTAGTTGGAGAGGTTAGCAGGGTCGAGGGTGGGTTTTTTGAGGATGGGGGTGACAGCGGCGAGTTTGTAGACAGAGGGGACGTGACCTTGGGAGAGTGACTGATTGAAAAGGGCAGTGAGGTGGGGGATGAGGGCGGGGAGGCAGGCCTTGGTCAGGCGGGTGGGGAGGGGGTCGAGGGAGCAGGTGGTAGACTTGGAGGCGGTGATAATGTCGGTGATGAGGGAGGAGTCAACAGGGGAGAAGGCAGCGAGGGAGGGGGGAGGGGGGAGGTCAGGGGGAGGGAAGGTGATAGTGGGGGGGGGGGGGAGGGGCGGAGGGGTTGGCGATGGAGGCAGTCAGGGAGGAGTGGATTCTGGAGATTTTGCTGTTGAAGGCGTGGAGAAATGAGTTGCAGAGTTCAGGGGAGGAGAGTGTGTTATTGTCCGGGGGTTGGAGGAGCTTTTTGACAGTGGAGAAGAAAGTGCGGGGGTTCCTGTTGGTGGTGTTGATTAGGGCTGTCAATCTCCCTCTATAATCAAATTCGAATTTCAGTGCTTTATACATTTTAATATTCGAATTATATTCGAATATTTTAATTAATTTTTAATTGAATTTAAATTTTTTTTTTTTTTTTTTGGTCTGAGTGAATTGTTGTCTTCTCTTATGTTATGTTCTGATTCTAAATATAGCTGAATCTTTGGGTTTGACCAAGTAAAACTTTTTCTAAGCATTTTACCAAATGTAGATGGAAAAGTGAATGGTGGATGAATATTCAAAATAATATTAGGCTTATCACAAATAGTCCAGCAATGATGTTTATTTAAGAAAACATGTTCCTTGTACAATGTACATACATTCATTGCATTAGAAAATAGGTCAGATAACCAGAGCTTAGTTAATATTCATCAGTGATGTATTGGTGCTGTCTGAAATGCTAAAATAAAATAATTGATAATAAAAAAAGACACAGCCTTTGTTTGAGCTCCTTATCAATAAACAAATAAGTAAACTTTGCCAAAACAACAATGAGCCATGAACAAAAAAAAATCAGTCACGTATTGCACTTAAGAGCTACATGTTTACATTCAGTATAGCAGCTTCAACAGTCAACTTCAGTTAACAATGAATGAACATACATTTTAAGAGCTACAGGTAGGTTTACATCAGTATAGCAGCTTCAACAGTCAACTTCAGTTAACACTCTTTTCTTCAAGTATGTTGTCAGAACTTGTCACTGTTCTAGTGTTCTAAAAAAATAAATAAAAAAAAAATAAAAAAAAAAAAATAAATAAAAAATAAAAAAATTAAATATTCGTTTTTTTTTAAATTAATAATCGAATTTCGTTCATAATTATTAAATTCGAATAATATTCGAATATCAAAATTCGTTTCAACAGCCCTAGTGTTGATGAGGGTGGAGAAGTGGGCAGATTTGGCGGCTAGGAGTGCATCACGGTAGGAGGAGAGGTGCTGTTTGAGGAGTTTGGCGTGGACAGTGAGGTGGGTTTTCTGGTGAAGTCGTTCCAGTTGCCGGCCGGTCTGTTTCATCGTGCGGGGTTGGGGGGTGAACCAGGGGGAGGAGGAGGTGAATGAGACTGTGGAGGTTTTCAGGGGGGCCAGGGAGTCAAGGGAGTCGGTGAGTGCAGAATTGAGGAGGGTGGCATAGTCATCGGGGGAGGAGGGGGCGGAGTCAGGGGGGGGGAGGGCAGAGGATATAGTCTGGGAGAGAGTGGGTAGGTCGATGGATTTGATGTTACGGAAGGAGATGGTGCGTTTGTTGGGGCGGCGGGGTGGGGGCAGGGGAGCAGAGAAGAGAATGCAGTGGTGGTCAGAGAGAGGGAAAAAGAGAGGGTGAGGGTTGGAGATGGGTAGAGAGGAAGAGCAGACTAGGTCAAGAATGTGGCCTTTGGTGTGGGTGGGGAAGTTGATGTGCTGGGTGAGGTGAAAACAGTCGAGGAGAGAGAGCAAGTCAGATGTCAGAGGGGAGTCAGGTTGGTCAACGTGGATGTTCAGGTCACCGGTGAGAAGGAGGCGGGAGGAAAGAGAAGAAGCGATGGTGAGGAGTTCAGAGAGGTCAGACAGAAAAGAGGGGTGGGGCTTGGGGGGACGGTAAAGAAGAAGGGCAGTGATGGAGTTGGGAAGAGAGAAGGCAAGGTGTTCAAAGGAGGACAGGGATGGGAGGTTGAGGTTGAGTTTGTTGATGGGTAGGGATTGTTTATGGAGAACGGCGAGACCCCCCCCCCACGCCCAGAGAGGTGGGGCTTGGCGATGTAACTATAGTTGGGGGGGGTTGCCTGGTTGAGTGAGTAGAAGTCCAGGGGTTGTTACCATGTTTCAGTGAGGAGGAGAATATCAATGTTATTGTCCAGGATGAGTTCGGATATGATAGGTGATTTGTTGGAGAGAGAGCGAGTGTTCAGCAGGGCAAGGGAGATGGATTTGGGAGCAGGGGGAGCAGGGGGGAGAGAGCGGAGGTTGTTGGGGTTAGCAAAGCGGCAGGTGGTATTGACAGGGGGGCGGGAGTTAGTCCAGAGTGAGGGAATGTTAGTGTCAGTAGAGTAGTGTAGGGTCCGGTTGCGGTTATGACGGGATCCATGGTGGATGTAGCGGCGGCGGCGGAGAATGTTAGATTTGCTGGCGGCGGTGAAAGCAGGAGCGGAGAGGCGGTGGTTGTTGTTAAGAAAGTGAAGATTGGCAGCAGAGTAGGTGAGGCGGGGGAGAGATCGTGGAAGTTGGGGGGTAGGTGGAAAAAAATAATGGTCCAGGTGGAAAAAATAGAAATAAAAATGGTCCAGGGGGAAGAGATAGGAGGAGCAGTAGTGAGAGTCCAAGATGGAGGTATGATATGAGGAGAGGTGACAGTAATCCGGGAAGAGTGGTGTTGCAGTTGTTGTTGTTGTTGTTGGTGTGAGGATTGATGGTGCTGGGGCCCATATTTTAAGCTGGAAATGAGGACCGTGGTGTAAAAAAACGAAATTCTCCTTTAACAATTCATCAATTTACTGGGGACCCCATGGAACCCCCTCAAGGACCCCCGGTGGTCCCCGGACTCCACGTTGGGAACCACTGATGTAGGTGGTCCCCGGACTCCACGTTGGGAACCACTGATGTAGGTGGTCCCCGGACTCCACGTTGGGAACCACTGATGTAGCACTCAATGATCGCGGCCCAACATCTCTCTCTCTCCCCCCCCCCCCTCTCTCTCCTTTCCAGTGGAAGACATTAAGAATAAGTTCAAGAACCTCCGCACCACGTTTCAGCGTCAGTACAAGCTGGTGAAGGCGAGCCGGGCATCTGGCGGGTGCGATGGCGTCTTCGTGTCCCAGTGGAAACACTACCAGCAGCTTCTGTTCCTGCAGGAGTGCTGGGATCAGGAGGAGAGCCCGGCCCCATGTGACCCCCAGCCTGCACTCTCACAGGAGGGGCCGCTGAAGCTGGAGAGCCCGGCACTCCTCACCGGCCACGGGCCCCCGCCAGCGCTCTCACAGGTATGGAAAACTAATTTGGTACCCGTTCCTGATTGGTCAGTACCAACGTATCAATAAGCTCCTGGACAAATGGTGCTGTTGTCGGTATTCATGTAACATGAGTTCATTCTAACCGTCTGCTAATGGTGACAAAGCTGCCGACATCAGGCAATCACGTTTGGCGTTGCTTAGCTGCGCGTTTAGGACCCAGACACCATCCTATGCGGACCCAGCTGCCTGGCAACTGCAGACTGTGTTGGTTGCTTTGTAACGTTAACTCATAAAAGTCACTTGAAAACGGCAACCTGGACAATTTATCGGTCAGATCAGCCTCGAGATGCCCCGGAAGGATTCTGGATGAATTATCGGACGTTATTGTGGCATGTTTGGTCGTGTTTTGGCTGCGGGGAAATGGATAAGGATATTCACGTTAGCGTGAGCCAGGAAATACCCTTCTTCCCCTGTATTATACGGTACCGTCTAATGCCTGGAGTTGACCAAACTGAACAGTCAAACAATGTTCCATAAGCATAACAGTAACGTTAGGCATATTTACTACTGTTACATTAATTATCCACAGACGGTAACGTTATTAGTGGAGCTGGGTGGTAATTTCTATAAATGTAAATCAATATTAGTTAGCCGCGTATAGCATCAAGCTAACGTTATAATAATGTGCAGTCTCACTGCAGCTAACTGCAGTCAGAGCCTGCTCCCCGGGTACCGTCTAATGCCTGGCGTTGACTAACATTAGGCATTTTTACGACTGTTGCATTCATTATCAACACAAGACGGTAACGTTGTTAGTGGGGCTGGGTGGTAATTTCTATAAATGTAAATCTGTAAATCTATTAGTTAGCCGCATATAGCATCAAACTTAACGTTATAATATTAGGCAGTCTCACCACCAGCTAACTGCAGTCAGTCAAACAATGTTTCATGACCATAAGCATAACGGTAGTGAAGTTAGGCATATTTGCGACTGTTGCATTACTTCACACAAGAGGGTAATGTTATTAGTGGAGTTTCTGACCAGGTGGTAAATCCATTAGCAAGCGGCTATAGTGATCTGGTCAAAACAACATTACAGCACAGCTTTGCCAGACGTACGATAATTATCGTATTTGTACGATAATTTCGACCTCTGTACGATGTACGATCAATAATCCCAAAATCCCCCAAATGTACGATAATTTCATCATTTTGTGACACTTAGACGAATCCTACGTCTATCACTCTATCTGTTTATACAATCATCTCTTCAAACAACATATTTGCAGCCAATACGTGCAGGGTGTTTTGTTGTTGTTGCAACGCAGGCTGAGATCACAGTGTTGAAAAATCATGCCAAGTCCAAAAAGTAGCCTGTGGCGTACGATAATTTCACTCCAAAAACGATAATTTTGACCCTCTGGTACGATAATTCAACATTTGCCATCTGGCAACACTGTTACAGCAGCACAGCCCCGACTCTAGTTTCCCCCCGATGTCGGTCACATTGCTGCTGCCTGGCCAGACGGGCTTTACTAGATAAATATATATATTTTTTTTTTGTGTGGACTTTTACTGGAGTCTGTGTTGTGGTTTGTTTTTGCCGACAGCTAGCGACGAATGTAACGTTAGCCACTGCCTATTAGCCTTCTTCTTCGTTGGTATATTTCCGGCCAGAGCCAGGAGGACAAGAGGCAGGCTGGTGAACGCGCAGAACGTCACATCCGACAAATTTGCTGGGAAATCTTGACCAGCGACCAGCAGAAAATCCTGCAATATCTTTGCAATGGGTGAACGCACAGAGACGCGGCTGGGTTAATTTTTTAAGTTACGGAACGGCGCATTCACTCATTGGTAATAGAAAACACTTTGTGAACGTTTATTTTCCCGCCAGAACTATAGGGATAGTACCTTTTAAGCGTGGTGTGACTTTGAAGCGCCACTCACTCGAGACGAAGCACACACGCACACACACACACACACACACACACACACACACACACTCAAATCCGAACACACAGGGCACACATTCACTGCCCACCAACAACGTGCTAACGATCATTGACTGTCAATGATAAGGATAGTGAACTAGAGCTCACTTCTCTGACTGAACAAATGAAAGTGGGGAGTGGGGGAGGGTGAAATAAAGAGAAAAGGTGTTGTTCATAGTGTTAATTAATTTCGTCTACGAAAACTATGACGAAAAATATTAGTCGACTACATTTTCCCCCCAAGACTAAGACGAGACTAAAATGTTCGGTCTTTTAGTTTCATTGACTAAGACGAGACTAAAATACTCAAACTTTTAGTCGACTAAAACTAAAAGAACTAAGACTACGACTAAATAAAAAAATAGACGACAAAATTAACACTAATTATAGACTGTTTCCCCCCCCTCAAAGCAGCAGTTCAGGTTCCTGTGCTGCAGCATCATAGATGTAGCTGACATTTAGCTGTCTTAAAAACACATTTACAGTAGTAGTTAGGCTACAACAGAACCTGCCCAGTCTTAGCAAAGGGTCTTATCTATATGTGTATGAGGCATTGTGTTCCCAAAATGTACAGCTACTTGCTTGTCTACGTTATATCCAGAGAGGTCTCAGTGCTTTCCACACAGCGCAGCCAGCCTCCCTCCCTTCTCCCCTCAGCTGCGGGCTGAGCAGGGACTGTGAATAGAGTCCACTTGTCATTGCTACCGTCGTATGCCGACACTGGCCCGGGTGGGCAGAGTCACCATTAGCTACTTTGCGGCTACATCTAGACAGGCATTCAGCAGGTAAGATGGTCCACATAACGGAACTGACTCCAAAACTGGTTTGTTTTATAATCCTTTGAAAACGGGTGCAATTTGTCCAGACTCCATGAGGAAAAATGTGTTGTAAATAAAAATAGGCCTTAGTAAAGACATAATGTTGCTTTGCTCTGTCCCTGAAGCATAGACTGTAACGTTGAGTTAGTGGCCGCGCAATGCATTCTGGTTGTTGCTTGTTTTCAATGGTTATAGACTGTTTCAACTTGACAACATAAACATTCTAAATTTCCCCAAGCTTACTTCCTGTGACAGTGTTTTCTAGTACAATAACTGACAGGACATAAGTTAGGTTCCAAACTGTTCCCTAGCAACACAATTCTGTGAAAACCGTCTATAGGGATCCAATTTAAAAACGTAATTCTACATTTCTACATACATAGGTTTAATAAATCATCATATTCACAATGGCGAAATAGACATGCTCAGGAATTTAACTTATTTCTGCAAAAAGTAATAACAAAATAACTTTCCCCATCTTTTCATGTCATGGACTACTGCAACGTGCTCCTGCCCGGCCTACCTGCCCCCGACATCCGACCGCTTCAGCTCATTCAGAACGCTGCAGCCCGTCTGGTATTCAACCAACCCAAATTCTCTCATGTCACTCCCCTCTTCCAGGACCTCCACTGGCTTCCCATCTCAGCTCGCATCAAATTCAACACACTGGTTCTGGCCTACAGGGCAGTACACCAGTCAGCTCCCCTGTACCTGCAATCTATGGTCAGGTTCCAAACCTCTCAGCGCTCCCTTCGCTCCTCCACCAGTGCAGGTCGCCTCGCCCCTCCTTCGCTACGGGGGCTCAAAAGTCGCTCATCCCGATCTCGACTCTTCTCGTCCCTGGCACCTCAATGGTGCAACGAGCTTCCACCTTCGGTCAGGACAGCTGAATCACTGCCGATCTTTCGGAAAAGACTAAAGACTCACCTTTTCAGGCTCCATCTGGGCCCTTCTTGATCTAACTTCTTTCTCTCTCTTTCAAAAAACAAACAAACTACTAACCTAAACTAAACTGGTACCACTGTTCCTTCAGAATTTCTAGTTGTCAGAGACTGTGCTCCATAGTTGATTGCTCTATTGCTGACAAAAATGGGTTATTGTAAGTCGCTTTGGATAAAAGCGTCTGCCAAATGACCTAATGTAATGTAATGTAAATGTCATGTCTTTATTTTTTGCAGCACATTATTGAGAGTGGTATCGATAAGTATCGCATCGATACGCAGTTACGCCTCCTAATCCTAACGATGCCCATCCCTACTCACAGGAGCCACTGAAACTGGAGAGCCAGCCTGTCCTCGCCAGCCCAGGGCTGATCATCTCCTTCCTCCCCTCCACCTCCTCCACCTCCTCCGCCTCCACCTCCTGGCCCTCTTCTTCCAACACCACGGGGAAGTGTTACTGGACTGAGGAGAAGGAGCGTGCACTGATAACCTTTTATTCCGGTGAGCGAAGCATTGTGCCTGCTTAAGCTGTGTTCACACCAAGATATTTATTTTTCGCTCTGTCGCTTGATTCAACCCTTTGGAATCGCTCTGTCGCTCTGTTTAAATCGCTCGTCAACAGGCACACGATTTGACGGACATGTGGGGGCTATAACGTTACGCAATGTCATGATATTTGTCCACTACGAGCCACCGTCATTGTTTACAAGCTAAGCCTATCAGCGTGCTCCTAATGCGAGCTGCATACCGGTAGGACAGACTTCACTTCATGTCAGCTGTCAGCCTGTCAATGCGGTTTGTTGCCACACAATAAACCAGCGGTTTGTCCCAAGCCAGTGTGATCCTTGACTCGCTCTCACACACGGCAGCCAATCAGCGTTGAACAGCGAGCGACTGATGCCAGCGTATTTTCGCTCGAGTTGGGATATTTCATCTCGGGCGACGAGCGTATTTTCTCCCTATCGCTCTGTCTCTGCCACTCGGACGCCCAGCGATTTTTCTCCCGGGCGAATATACGCTCAATCGCTCGTTTGCATTGACTTTGTATGTAAACTCGACGCCAGCGAAAAACTTTAATAGGTCGGTGTGAACGCAGCTTTAGTCGGAGGGTTTCAAAGTGGGCGTGGCCTCCCCAGGGCTCAGGGCAGGCTCAATGGAAGTGAACAAATATGACATTAGTTATCAAAAGGAGATCTCATAGAATAGCCTACACAGTATATGTGTGTGATTTGGGTAATTCAGAGACACAGTAGTTTGGGGAATTCTACCGTTTTCCAGTCACAAACAATGAAATGCTTTCAGAGTCAGACAGTAGTCTGAAATATGTCAAACAACAATATCAGGCAATTGTTGAGTGTCTAACTGTTGAGTGTCTGGGATCAAATGACATAATCATAGCTCAGCAGCACTGAGCTCACCTGATGCAGCATGTGAACCTGTTACACGCTTTTGCGATCACACCGCACGCCTTTTGCACGCCGAACCTGGAGCCGAGTCACAAGCGCCTCTCCTCTCTCCCGACTGTATTTTTTCACGTGTTGCCCAGAATTGTCATGGGTAGCCTAGGTAAAATAAATCTGATATATTTAATGTTCTATTGATGCTGCATAACCAGGTCTGACTATAGACCAAATCAGCGGGATGTTTACATTTACTTCCGGGTACCCCTGAGGTCCACACATTATAATGGCGGTGGACGGCACAAACTGACATGTTGAAGACAAAAACAGACAAAGAAGACAAAAATGGTTCGTCCGTGTTGTGTTGTTGTTTAATATCATTCATAACAACACTTTCACTAACGTTAGTGGAGACCAGACTAGCTAATTTACCTGTTGGACCAGACTAGAGTAGACTTGAAGCTAAATTAAATTGACCTGGCGTCAGTAGCTCTGTCTGTACCAGGCTCTTTCTCGCCGAGAAGAGCCTGGTGACGCGAGGTTACTCTGTCTGTAACGTAAAAAAACAGCGAGTTTGACAGACAAACAAACTTTATTAGCTAGCTAACACTACATAAAACAAACACAGAAGAAAGGCTAGATACGTCGGACAAGCATGTTTACCAACCGTTTAACCATTTAAATTGAAAGTAGTCGGCCGAAAACAACGAGAGGGTTTGACAGCATTTATTTGACAACACGCACATTTAAACCTGCCGCCTTCCCCAAGTGGTACCCGGAAGTAAATTTGTTTACATGGTGACGTCACGGTGATTTGGTCTATAGTCGGACATTTTAGAGAGGTGATCTTGCAAGAATATGTGCTGGCACAACAACATTGTCCATCTTGCTTCTTCGGTCGCTGTTCTCTCTCATGAAGATTTGTTTGCAGACAGGGAGAAAGCCCCACGTGATAGCCACCCGTCAATCTCTCTCTCTCTCTCTCTCTCTCTCTGCTCAACACGGTTGTAGTAACTCCATTTTATTTTGAAATTCAGTTTACTTTGCCATTTCCCACGGATATTGTGCGTTTTTCTTTCATGGCTTGACAGAAAAGCCTGCCTGCACGCGCCTTGTCGGCTTCAAAATAGAACTCACGCCTATTCGATAAAATCGGCAAGGCACAGGCAAGGCGTGGGTACACGCAGGGTTCACGCTCAGGCGGCCGGTGTACACAGCCTCGTTGACTAAAACGGACGCCTATTAAAAAGCGTGGGTAAAGGCAAGGCGTAGGCAAGGCTTGGGTCGTCGGTGTGAACCCAGCCTAAAGGGATGCACACACAAATGCCGCATCAGGTATCAATGGGTTAATATAAAAACTACATAGCTCGTGGAAGCTCGTGGCATGTCGCCGGTCTTCAGCTTTGCCGGTACCGAAAGTGAAGGTCACTTAGGCGACAGTGTATGTAGTCTTTTTGATTTATAACTTATAGTGCAACAGTTTGGCGACAAACTGCGACTTTCTTGACATGCAAAGTTTTGTTTTAAATTGACAAAATTAATGTTGGCACCCCGTGGCCCAATTCAAACGGGATCAAAAAAGTAACGTTATTCTCCGTTCACCGCCATTCATATTTTTTCAGCGGCTGGTACAGGGAGAAAAGCAGGAAGTGACGTTCACTTTGCCTCTCTATAGAGCTCAACAGTTAGTGTGGCGCTTCCGTGACCTCAATGTCCCGGAAGAGTATTTGCCGTTTATATTCTCATTGAGATTTTGATTATTAGCCATAATGTTGTAGACTTACCACGGGTCTTCCCTTCCAGTGGTGAAACGATGGTATGTCTTCCTGTAGAAGCCACAAATCTGTAAGATATCACCCTTGTTTATTTTAAAACATTTTTATTTGATGTCATGGAGAAGTACTACACTACCCACAATTTGACAATGTAATATCGACATCTTTGATTGGTGGAGCTCGCTGTATGGTCATCTGTGATTGGCGGCCTGCATTTATTTCTCTCTCTGGCTGTTCTCTCTCTGGCTAGGCTAATAATAACGTAGGTCATAACTTGCTGAGTAAAGGCCTAAAACCGCCATTGAGTGACTAGCGCCCGACCGATACTGAATTTTTTAGGCCGATGCCGATACCGATGTTAGGGAGTAAAAAAATTCCGATATCGATATATCGGCCGATATTCTTATATTAAATATAGACATTCTATTATACAATGTTTTTGCAATGATCCCTCAAATATCAAACACTTGAGAAAGATATGACTTGAGATATGTCATGTAGGCAGGATATTTTACAGCTTATATCAATAAACTTTATTGTCCAAAATGACATCAATGCAATGGAACCGTAAACTGAACTGGGAATTTAATAATTATAAATAACTAGACATAGAAAAACACAAATAGAACAAATATAAAATATAACTTGAATTAAGAAAAAAGATCAAATATACACAACATGCAGTACTGACAGGTTGGATGTACTGTACTGACAGGTTGGATGTACTGTACTGATAGGTTAGATGTATAGGTTGGATCTACTGTACTGACAGGTTGGATGTATAGGTTGGATGTACTGTACTGATAGGTTGGATGTACTGTACTGACAGGTTGGATGTACTGTACTGATAGGTTGGATGTACTGTACTGATAGGTTGGATGTACTGTACTGACAGGTTGGATGTACTGTACTGACAGGTTGGATGTATAGGTTGGATGTACTGTACTGACAGGTTGGATGTACTGTACTGACAGGTTGGATGTATAGGTTGGATGTACTGTACTGATAGGTTGGATGTACTGTACTGATAGGTTGGATGTACTGTACTGACAGGTTGGATGTACTGTACTGATAGGTTGGATGTACTGTACTGACAGGTTGGATGTACTGTACTGATAGGTTGGATGTACTGTACTGACAGGTTGGATGTACTGTACTGACAGGTTGGATGTACTGTACTGACAGGTTGGATGTACTGTACTGACAGGTTGGATGTACTGTACTGACAGGTTGGATGTACTGTACTGACAGGTTGATGTGACCGAAAGGGAGAGCATCACCTTTCCTCACACACAGAGCGAGATAATGCAGTGAAAGACTCACACTCTTCCATGAAACAACTTACTCCCCGGGGGCAAATTGTATATACACATCTGGATATAATGGCACGCTACACACAAGCAAATGGCTTGTGTGTAGCGTTCAGAAGCAGGAAGTAGGGCCCGTGGTGACTTGTGTGTAGCGTTCAGAAGCAGGAAGTAGGGCCCGTGGTGACTTGTGTGTAGCGTTCAGAAGCAGGAAGTAGGGCCCGTGGTGACTTGTGTGTAGCGTTCAGAAGCAGGAAGTAGGGCCCGTGGTGACTTGTGTGTAGCGTTCAGAAGCAGGAAGTAGGGCCCGTGGTGACTTGCGTTGCGCCACGAGAAACTAATTGAACCTGTGAAAAAGTCTTCTGGTTTGACACAATATTTGTGGCAGCAATGAAATATTTATGACACAGATCAAGACCAACGTGACATTATGTTCAGCTGAGAGCCTCTCACTCCCTTTGAATGGGTTTGCTCGGTTTGGACGGTGACATTTGCCTTCCCTAATGAGATGTCCTTCCTCCTATGCGCTATACTGATAGCAGCTTTATTTGCATGGCTGCATTACAGGGAACAGTGGAGATGTGCTCAGGATATTATACACACAGCATGTCACTCACCCACTCAACCCAGTCTGGGCTGCTGGGGGAGGGTGGCAGTTACATGAGAAATGCATTGCACTATCCCAATGACTTCACTTTTCAAATGACTTAATGGGTCTAGGGCTGCCTGGGTATTGTAAAAAAAACGATACCAGTACCAATACCAGTACCCTTAACCCATTGATACCTGATGCAGCATTTGTGTGCGTATCCCTTTAAGACCGCGAACCGCGTTAACGCGGTTCGCGGTCTTAAAGGGATACGCACACAAATGAGGGATATACACGCAAATGCTGCATCAGGTATCAATGGGTTAATGTGATACTGATACCAATAAAATCCTTCATTTGCAGTGTTGGGCAAGTTACTTTCAAAATGTAATATACTACACATTACTAGTTACTTTCATTTGAAAGTAATAAGTTACTTTACAATATTGCTTTCTGTGTAGAGTAACTCGTTACTTATTACACTACTTTTGCATTACTTTTACCAAAACAACAGCAGCAGTAGAATGACATCGCCGCCCCGGAACCATCCCGAAAAATAATTTCAACCACCTTGAAGTCAGTGTTACTGTAAACAATCCAAAATTCTAAATGTTATTCTTTTCCTTTGTTATTGTCATCTATAGTGGTTATTTGCATAAAAACACATAGTTTGATTAGGAAATGATTGTATCTTTTTAAATATGTGCTTTAATTTAATACAATGTAACTCAATTTGTAACTTGAGTTACTTGACAAAGTAACTGGTATAATATTACTGAAATCCTATAAGTAATAAGTTATATTACTGAGTTACTGCTAAAAGTAATATATTACATGTAATATGTTACTTTTGTAATGAGTTACCCCCAACACTGTTCATTTGATACTGTTTTGGTGGCATCTTCTCGGCACAATGACTGAACTGCCAACTCTGTCACATACACCTCTCTCAACTTCACCACCACAGAGACTATATAGGACTGGGTTGTAGCTGCACCACCACAGACTATATAGGACTGGGTTGTAGCTGCGGTAGCTTCACCACCACAGACTATATAGGACTGGGTTGTAGCTGCGGTAGCTTCACCACCACAGACTATATAGGACTGGGTTGTAGCTGCGGTAGCTTCACCACCACAGACTATATAGGACTGGGTTGTAGCTGCGGTAGCGGGCCGATCACAGGTTGCGTTAAATCAAAAGAATGCTTGCAGTGATTGGCTACGAGCAAAACCGTACAAATGGTCATTTTCCTTCTCGATCTGTGTACTAAAACGGATATCATTTGACTGGAAATGTTTCGATGCTATTACTTGGTACTGGGTTATTTCAGTCGATGTATTAAACGTATCGAGTACAGATACCCAGCCCTAAATATATAGGTTGCATAAGTGGTCTTGCATATGCCGTCAAACCACATCCTTTTGCCTTGTATGTATCTTTCATTTCACATCCGTCACACAGAGCCGCTGATCCTGACCACTCTCTGCTTGCATGAGTAGCAGTTACAGCCATTTGCATAGCAACCATCTGGTGAGAGCTGTGTGTTGTGTGTGTGTGTGTGTGTGTGTGTGTGTGTGTGTGTGTGACATGTGCATGTGTTTGTGCACGCGTGCAGCAGCTACAGTACGTTGACAAGGTGTGTGCTAACCGCTACACTTGACACTACATGCGTACACAGGCCAGTCCACAGCAGTCATGGGGGGAAAAAAACACTAAGGCCTTGGCCACACTGATCCGTCAGAAAATGGACAGAACGGATAGACGGATAGATTTATGTCCGTTGCATGTACAAGTAACCTACTTGTACAGCAGGTGGCGGTAAGCACCTTGAAGGTGTCAGCGACCCGCCTATAAACCGAGAGAAGAAGAAAGCTGGCGTCAGCTAGCTGTTAGCTCTGTGCGCTACGTTACTTATGTGGCAATAAAATGCCACCGAATGACCAGATTAGATGGTGAAATCAGACGGTGACACTGACTATCACGTTGTACAACAGCGGGATGGTGTACACAGCATTAATTATAGCCTCCTTCACCGCCTCGGCCGCCATCTTTGAAAAGTTGAAACAAATCTCGGAACGCCTCCGCTCGAGACCTCGACTCTGATTGGCTAAACGGACAGTGACTATCCGACCATCCGACCATCCGATACGTCCATCCAGAAAAAGTTCATCCCTCCTCAACTTTCTGTCCATCAAAACGTATGCAAATTTTCTGGATACGTACGCTTCTGAGTGCTCCACGGACAGTCGGACAGTTGTCATTGAAAATGAATGGAAGTGAACAGAGAAATGAACGCACACGGACAGACACCACGGATCAGTGTGGCCAAGGCCTAAGCCACAGCGCCAAAGAATCAGAATGCATCAGCAGCAGCCGTCGCAGCAGCAGCTGGTGCGGCAGTGTCCCTGCGGGGCTGCTTTTGCAACAGTCATCTGGTCAATGTTTGTTTTTCTCAACTGTGTGAGCTTAGATAGGCAGTGCCACCTCAGCCGCGCCACAGAGACATATTGGGAGGAGGAAAGGCTAATCTGCTTGGTTGATCACATGGGTGCTGCTGACCCAATGAGGAAGGGTCACGTCCTGTTGCGTCCCTAAGTGCGAGCTGCAGACAGAGAGGATCTGAACCAGGGTGGGGTTTCAGCAAGCCTCGTTCGCAGTCTCATCGGGGGACTATAGTTGCCTCTGGAGAGGTTTTCTCTGGCCTGGACTGCTTGGAAAACAACATTCACGTTCTAAGCATGGGCCACAGGGAGAGGTTATTTTACACAGTCAAGCATTTTGAAGATGGTTCGCTGCTGTGTGGAAATGTTTGCTGTGCACTCTCTGGCCGAGTCGACAGGAATCCAGCAGGGACTTCCTCTAACTCTCTGGCCCTCCTCGCTCCAAGAGTTAACGGCAATGAAAAGGTTTACTGGCCGAGCCGAACAATATGACAGGAACGTGAGAAAACAACCTATCAATATTGTGTTGGTATCTGAAACACGGCAGTGTGTTTGTTCTCCTACAAAAGCTTGAAATTCAACTCCTTTGATGGTCACAGAGAGAGAGAGAGAGCGATAATATTTTCATGGAAGAAGACGGCATTTAAGACCAAAAGGTTCAGAAAGCGTTCCCTTCGGCTAGTAACAGCAACGAAACTGATTTACAAAAAGTGCATGGAGGAACAGCGTGCTGTGAACCTGCCTTCACCCAAGCTTCAAAGCTAGCCTGCCCTGTGCCAATGCACTTCATTGAAGATAAGAGGTCGCAGACAGGAACCTTTCAAGAGAATAGACGAGTGTTTCAAAAGAGAGAGAGTCTACATGAGTGAGCGCCAGGGCAGAAAGGACTACGCTAGGCATCCTGGCTCAATTGACTGGCGGTGCCAGCCTCATCCACTGCTAATGATTTAAGCGGGAAGATAAGGAGGTGCGGTGCCGTGACGGGCGTGTTCAACACACAGCAACACAGTTGAAAGGTGGGAATGGGGAGTGGAGCCGAGGGTAGGCAGATTGTTCCCATGCTGCTGATTAACATCAGCCGTCAGAGCTCCAAACTGCCAGTCTCATTTCCAATCTGCTTCTGGTGCAGGGCACCTTAACACAAACCTGTTCTATGTTAAAGAGCAAAGGGTTCTCCAGCTCCCCCGAGGGAACTGCACTCGTTTTAGAACGGGGAAAGTTGACTGCAAGCAGAGCAATCTCCATCAGCTATAGAGCTCCACCCGCCCATTACAAACCCTCCATAGTGTCTAAACAGCGATTATCTGCAGGCACTCCAATGCCACTTTTCCTGGCAGAGCCCTCAAGTGACTCCACTGGGTCCATCACGATAACCTAACATGCATGCCTACATACACATGGACTGTGCATTAGATGAGAGAGCAAGTACAATTGGGGAGAACATTTTTTTTTAATTAAAAAAACAATTAACAGCTTGAGTGCCATGCCCAATGCATGAGCATGTGCGATTTTGCCGAAAAAATTATTCCAACTGAATTTTGTGGAGATTTACGTACTGTACATTTATTTGGTCCAATGAGAGTTGGCTGTGCAGATGATGAGAGGAGGCAGTGAGTGCACATTGTGAAAACGCATCTAAATTGGTTGTTGTAAGATGGTGCAATAAGTTGGTACTGTTCTACACCACCGTTGAGTCCATCCTGGCCTCCTCCATCACCATCTGGTACTGTATGCTGCTGCTGCCCTCAAGGACATCTCCAGACTGCAGCGCATCATCCGCGGTGCTGAAAAGGTGGTCAGATGCAGCCTGCATCCCTTCAGGACCTGCACACTGCCAGGATGCTGAAGCGGTCTTGGAAAATCATGAAAATCATGACCCCTCCCACCCAGGTCATAAACTCCTTGAGGCAGACGACTGAAGTCTGGCGGTACCAGAACCTCTCGTCACAGGGACAGCTTCTACCCAACTGCCATCCGCCTCTTCAACGAGACCCGAAAGCCCCTACAAATAAGGACTTTATCAGTGGCTATTACAGTTAATCTTGATCTTGAATCTTAAATAAGGCTTAAGGAATCTCATGTCTTATGCGGTGTTTTGCTGTCAACAATGTGGCACATCAAAAGCCTCTAAATATAGGCTGATATGATTAGATTTGTCTGCAATTTGTGTCTTTCTCCCTTCCTGTCTTGTCACTGGGCCCGGGGGTGTGTGTGTGTGTGTTGGAATTTTAATGTGAAGGGCTGTGTGAACTGTGAAGTGTGTAGACGTGTGTGTGTGGTGTGTGCGCCATTTGACTGTGACAGTTGCTGGTATTTCGATCCACATGTATGCGGAGCTCTTTTTTTTTTTTTTTTAACCAGATTATGAAAGTGCAGATTGTAAAATTTGAAATGATGTGTCACACATTGTAATCTGAGAAGAAATGAAGGAGATCTGCTGATTTGAATGTTCACACTCCTAAAAGCCACATTCAGAGATAACGGCCCTCAAAGCTGGAGAAGCTTTTCACAGCTAGGCAGCCAGGTAAGGGGGGAATGGACAAGGGCTTTTATTGAACAAGAATAGATACTTATTTACTGATTCTAAAACGGCTGCATTTTATGTGGAATGGATAGTTCAAAACCTAAACTTATGTATTAATGGTAGGGATGGGCATCGAATTTCGAATTTTCGAATAAGCGTTATTATCAAGGTCGACTTTTATTATTGAAAGTCGAAATTCGTTTATTGAATTTTTTTTTTTTTTTTTTTTTGGTGAGTGAAATGTTGCATTGTCTCCCCTGATTCTAAGTATAGTCGAATCGCTTGGTTTGAGCAAGTAAAACAATTTTTATAAGCAGCCTCTCCCTCTTCATGGGATTTCATCCGCCATTCATTTTTCCATAAACCTTGCTTAAAATGCTTATAAAAATTGTTTTACTTGCTCAAACCAAGTGATTCGACTATAGTTAGAATCAGGGGAGACAATGCAACATTTCACTCACAATTTTTTTTTTTTTTTTTTTTTTTACATTTTTTTTTTTTACATTTTTTTTCTTTTTTTCGAATTTCGATTAAAAGTCGACTTTGGCCAGCGAATTTCGAATAGTGTTTTTGCTAGAAATGCCCATCCCTAATTAACTCATTGAGTGCCAGCCACTTTTGGAGAACGGACGCTCCCAGTGCCAGAGTTTTCAGAGTGTTTTCAGTGATTTCTCGAGGCCCACAGAATATTGTGTGATATTACTATGTAAACACCGAACACGCACAAAGAACAAACTGGCTCTATTGTATCATCAGCAAAAAAAAGTTTATTGATACCATTTTCCGTTCTTTAGTTATGAGCCGGAGAAGATAGGTCGTTTTGAGCAAATACAGGCGTTTCAAATTATTAGCTGAGATATTCCGCCTTTTGTGAAATGCAGCATTTCAAGCACATTCACTGAGTCTGAAGATAATATTTTCTGATGTAGTGACGTGGTGTAGTTGTGTGATGCCCTGCGTGCCCCACCCCCCTCTCCCCCCCTCCCCTCCTCAGCTGCAAACTCCTCCCCACACTACACAGCCTCACGCACCCACTCTATTTTCGGAGTGCTCCGTTTGTGTGTGCCGGGCGGCTCCCAGCGCGATAGGGAAGAGCCAAACCGGACTGCTGAATGGTTTGGCGTCGGGTGCTGCTTTTCTGGTGGCTAATCGTGTGGAGAAACTATACAGACAGACAGACAGAGACAGAGGGGCTCAGTTGTGTGCGCGGATTGACTCCTGTTCGCAGCCAATGTCAGCTCCAGACAGAGCAATCTATATGGCTCTGGCTGCAGCATGCATCGGTTTCTCTTTGATCACGGCTTTTTCCTCCTGTTTCTCAGGACCTGTCTCTAATCTGGAGAGCACTGTCGCCACCTAATGGGTTTGTAAAATAGGTTATAGACCTCCAATAGCTACAATATTTGTACAGGAGATGCAGAAGGCTTTGATCGACGTCCCACCGTCAAAAAACGCATTGGACGTCGAAAGACGTCCTTGGCACTCTACGTCACTATTTAATTGGACGTCGAAAGACGTCCATGGCACTCAATGAGTTAATGGGGGGAAGAATAATAAAAAAATAAACTATTTTCTCATTTTCTGGGAATTGGGATTATAATTGGCCTACATGTGGTACCTTCTCTTTATTGTTGCTGCAGGTTCAGGCTTCATTGGCTGGGCTGTGACCAACAGTTGTGCAATTTATAACCTCAGCAGGGAAGGATTTATTACATCAGTGACATCAGTTGACTGGACACTGTCATTCCATAAAACACCAAAGAAGACGACATCATCATTGATTTATGACATCACTGATGATGTCACTGCTGATATCACAATGTCTACACTGTCAACAGTCATTGCTCAAGTGACCTCACTGATGACATCACTGTCTGACTTACCCATTGTGACATCATTAGTGATGTCATAAATCCTTCCCTGCTGGTAGTATGAATAGGATCAGTAGGCCTACCTTTTGGAAAAGAAAACATGGAGAGAACAACAAAGCCCCTCAACCCAGAGGGGAGGAAGCAACATGACAGGGTGTTCCTTCTGAGCTTGCAGTTTATCTCTGCCAGCATAACCAAGCCTAAGGGTCTGCCAACCATGATTGATGTTGTACTAGACACGCCTAATAAGACCCCTCTGTTTCAACTGGACCACCGTCTACCATGGATGAACAACAGGCCTGACTTCACACCCATCTTCGCCAACCTTAGCAGGCCGCATCACTCCCAACAGGGCCAGAGTAAAGAGCCGAGGAAGATCATCACCAGCATGACGCTCGACGACGACATGCACCTCCACCAGGCTGAGAAGGCCTGGAAGCCCTCGGCAAAGAAGCTGGCCAGCACCCACCGCCCGGAGGAGCCTGACAAGACCCAGGAACTGTTCAACTGCATTCGCAGCATCCTGAACAAGCTGACCCCGCAGATGTTCGAACAGCTGGTCAAGCAGGTGACGGAGTTGCCCATAGACACAGAGAAGAGGTTGAAAGGGGTCATAGACCTCATCTTCGAGAAGGCCATCTCAGAGGAAAACTTCTCGGTGACCTACGCCAACATGTGTCACTGCCTTATGAAGCTGAACGTCCCCACCACAGATAAGCCAGGAGTCACTGTGAATTTCCGCCAGCTGCTAATCAAATGCTGCCAGAATGAGTTTGAGAAGAACAAGGACAACAGCATCTTTGAGAAGACGCAGAAAGAGTTGGACGTTGCCTCAGGGGACAAGGAGAAGCAGCTCAGAGAGGAGTTGAAGGCGCTTGAGGACAAGGCCAGGAGGCGCTCGCTGGGCAACATCAAGTTCATCGGTGAGCTGTTCAAAGTGAAGATTCTGACCGAGGTCATCATGCACAAGTGCATCATAAAGCTGCTCAATAACGATGAGTCAGAGGAGTCCCTGGAGTGCCTGTGCAGATTGCTGTCCACTATCGGCAGGGACCTGCACTTCGAGAAGGACCAGATGGACCAGTACATCAACCATATGGAGAAGATTATCAAGGAGAGGAAGATCTCATCCAGGATCCGCTTCATGCTGCAGGATGTGCTGGACCTCCGACAGAACAACTGGGTTTCCAGGCGAGTCGAACAGGGCCCCAAGACCATCGACCAGATCCACAAAGACGCCGAGTTGGAGGAGCACAGGGAGCAGATGGAGGTCCAGCAGGCCCTTATGTCCAAGAAGGAGTCAAGCGGGGGCCCATGGAGCAAAATGGGCAGGGGGAGTCCCGGGGGCCGCGGTAGCACTCCCCAGGACGGGGGCTGGAAGACTGTTCCCATCTGCACCAAGACCCGCCCCATCGACACCTGCCGCCTCATCAAGATCAACAAGACTCCTGTACTTGAGTTCAGCAACAAGCGGCTTGCCCCCGGTGGTAAGGGAACATTGAGCTCCTGGGGTAAAGGCAGTAGACTAGGCACTGGTGCCAAGCCTGCAGAGTCAGGTGGTCGTCCCGCCATCAGCACTCTGAACAGGTTATCAGCGCTGCAGCAGCCTGCTTCCTCATCAGGCCCCTCCCTGGACTCAGACAGACGGGTTCTTCATAGAAACAGCTCAAGTCGAGGTCGCGGTAACCGGTTCGACCATTCCGACCACAGCAATGACCACTTTGACAGATGGGATGACCGGAACCGACTGACGGTCACAAAGCGCAGCTTCAGCTGGGAGAATGAGGAGCAGAGCTGGAAGAGAGAGCACTGCGGGTCCGATGACCCTGTTTGCCGAGTAGAGAGAATGACCAATGACAGGAACCGTGGCAGGAGAGACAAAGCCAGGAGCGAAGAGAATGTGAAATGCGAGTCAGCTCCCACCCCTACACCTCCCCAGAGCCCCACCAAGCCTGCCTCGACCGAGGAGCTGGAAAAGAAATCCACAGGCATAATCGAGGACTACCTCCAGATCAACGACATGAATGAGGCGCTGCAGTGTGTACAGGAGATGAACAGCACCCAGCTGCTGTTTTTGTTTGTGCGGAAAGGCCTGGAGTTGACGCTAGACCGCAGCACCATTGCTAGGGAGCACATGGGCCTGCTGCTGCACCAGCTCATCAAGACCGCCGTCCTGCCAACACAGCAGTACTACAAAGGGCTTCAGGAGATCCTGGAGGTGGCTGAGGACTTAGACATCCCTTACATCTGGCTGTACCTGGCCGAGCTCATCACCCCCATGCTCCACGAGGAAGGCATCCCCATGGGACAGCTGTTCAGGGAGATCTCCAAGCCTTTGATCTCTTTGGGCCAAGCTGGAAGCCTGCTGGTCCAAGTCCTCACCCTGCTCTGCAAAGAAATGAGCTATAAAAAGGCAGGTGCCATGTGGAGGGACGCAGACCTCACCTGGAAAGAATTCCTTTCTGAAAATGTGGACGTCAACAAGTTTGTGACAGAAAATAATGTGGATATTTCATATTTTCCTGTGAGCCTCCCAACTGAAACTCCACTTGTTCCAGTGAGCCTCCCAACTGAAACTCCACTGGTTCCTGTGAGCCTCCCAACTGAAACTCCACTGGTTCCTGTGAGCCTCCCAACTGAAACTCCACTGGTTCCTGTGAGCCTCCCAACTGAAACTCCACTTGTTCCTGTGAGCCTCCCAACTGAAGCACCTCTGGTTCCTGTGAGCCTCCCAACTGAAGCACCTCTGGTTCCTGTGAGCCTCCCAACTGAAGCTCCTCTGGTTCCTGTGAGCCTCCCAACTGAAATGCCACTGGCTCCTGTGAGCCTCCCAACTGAAACACCACTGGTTCCTGTGAGCCTCCCAACTGAAATGCCACTGGCTCCTGTGAGCCTCCCAACTGAAACACCACTGGTTCCTGTGAGCCTCCCAACTGAAACTGTACAGGTTCCTACGAGCCTCCCAACTGAAGGTCCTCTGGTTCCTGTGAGCCTCCCAACTGAGACTCCACTGGTTCCTGTGAGCCTCCCAACTGAAGGTCCTCTGGTTCCTGTGAGCCTCCCAACTGAAGCACCTCTGGTTCCTGTGAGCCTCCCAGCTGAAGCTCCTCTGGTTCCTGTGAGCCTCCCAACTGAAATGCCACTGGCTCCTGTGAGCCTCCCAACTGAAACACCACTGGTTCCTGTGAGCCTCCCAACTGAAATGCCACTGGCTCCTGTGAGCCTCCCAACTGAAACACCACTGGTTCCTGTGAGCCTCCCAACTGAAACTGTACAGGTTCCTACGAGCCTCCCAACTGAAGGTCCTCTGGTTCCTGTGAGCCTCCCAACTGAGACTCCACTGGTTCCTGTGAGCCTCCCAACTGAAGGTCCTCTGGTTCCTGTGAGCCTCCCAACTGAAGCACCTCTGGTTCCTGTGAGCCTCCCAACTGAGACTCCACTGGTTCCTGTGAGCCTCCCAACTGAAGCACCTCTGGTTCCTGTGAGCCTCCCAACTGAAGCACCTCTGGTTCCTGTGAGCCTCCCAACTGAAGGTCCTCTGGTTCCTGTGAGCCTCCCAACTGAAGGTCCTCTGGTTCCTGTGAGCCTCCCAACTGAAGCACCTCTGGTTCCTGTGAGCCTCCCAACTGAAGGTCCTCTGGTTCCTGTGAGCCTCCCAACTGAAGCACCTCTGGTTCCTGTGAGCCTCCCAACTGAAGGTCCTCTGGTTCCTGTGAGCCTCCCAACTGAAGCACCTCTGGTTCCTGTGAGCCTCCCAACTGAAGCACCTCTGGTTCCTGTGAGCCTCCCAACTGAAGGTCCTCTGGTTCCTGTGAGCCTCCCAACTGAAGGTCCTCTGGTTCCTGTGAGCCTCCCAACTGAAGCACCTCTGGTTCCTGTGAGCCTCCCAACTGAAACGCCACTGGTTCCTGCGAGTCTCCCAACCACTGATGCAATGAAGCGGAAGGAAAACTTCAGCACAGGTAAAGAAAGAGCTATGACAATGGAATCAAACATCAAAAGACAGGCAATTGTCGCGGTTATGGCTGTGATACTTTCTTTCCTAGTGTTATTCTTGTATTCTTGTTGATATATTTCCTAGTGTCGCCTCTTAGGAGACAGGCCGTGTCTCCCCGAGATTTCCAAAGCAGCATTTGCTTTTGCCCTATCAGGCTTTATCATCCTCCATCATTGGAAAAGCCAAATTAGACCTGAATATAGAGACTGGGTTAAGTTGACCAAGAACGCTTCATTTGAGTTAATGATAGCCAACTTGCATAACTGTAAATCATATTTGCTGGTTTGGAGTGAGTTTCTATCTTTCATAAAGGGAGAAAACGGGTCGTAGGAGGAATCAGACACTATATTTTAAGATTTCTTTGGGGGGGGTGAGAGGGTTGGCTACAGGGATTTTTCTTTTGTTTCCATGTTGGATCTGTGGATTGGGTCACATGATGACTCCTATTTGTTTATTTGTGTCAATGTTCTTTAAAAAAGAAGACAAAATCAATAAAAAACTTAAATGACAAAAATATTTATTACTGTCTCCTGTCAGCCTGAGTGGCGTGGGTATGGTTTTTCCTAGGGGTGCTCCAATTGATGCACGCAAGACAATGAACTATGTGCACCTAAAGACTTCACCACTGAGTTTTTTCTCTCTCCCTCCCTCTCCTCTCCATCAGCGTTAGACTTATAGAGACAGTCGGCATGTGTGGGAACGCCCACAAAATGTTATACTGCTGGCACGCAAGTGGGGTAAAACTGCCCATATATCTCAATGGGCTGACTCACCAAAGGTTGGTGCTGTGGCTTTAAACTACAGGTTTGGGGATTCTAGAGCAGAACACAAGACGTCTGCTCAGATGTGCGTTTACTGCGGTGGTTAAGTCCCCGATCGTGTCTGCCTGGACTGGGCTAGCAACTCAATTCCAACTTTGCTGAATGGATAGAACGAGGGGATTTACCCCACCCTGACCACGCCCCCCCAGCCAGGCTGAGCCAGCTAAACCAGCGTCTATGACGAGACATCGCCTCAACCTATGCTAAGTTCACACCAGGCGCTACAAGCCCTCCTCGGCGAGCTGTTTTTGTTGGTCGGGGACAAACCCCCCTTGATGAGAGGCAAATCACGTTGGCTCGACGCTCACAAATCGGCGCTCGCTTGTTAAGTGTGAAATGTTCAAAGACTCAAGTCCAAGTACTCGCCGATGAGTCACAGCGGTCTGAGGATATCTAGCCTGCTAGAGGAGGGAGTGTGGTCAGGAGAAAAGAGCGTAGTGAGGCAGACATGGTGATGTGTGCTGTCTGCAGCACGGTACAAACAGGTGGTCTGACTGAGGAAGTCATTCTCCGGGATTGGTACAAACTGCAACCAAAAAACGAATTTAAAATGCATTTAAGTAGCTACAGTGTTTCCCATACATAAAGGAATTTGTGGCGGGCCGCCACAATAATATTTGGACCGCCACAATAAGATGTTGACCAAAAAAAAAAAAAAAATTTTTTTTTTTTTTTTTTACAGTGCACCTGAACGCAACATGCAAGATATCCGCTGAATAAGTGTCCAATAAATGTTCATGTCATTCTGGCCAATACTTCTGTTATAGCATTTCAGTCTGGAATATGGAATATCTTTCAATAATCTATGATTTAGCTGCTAAATTGTCAAATACCGCCATCTGCTCGCTACCCAGGCACTTATGTATGTACTTAACCTAACTAACTTAACCTAACTAACTATCCAGTGTGCACAACACTGTCAGCCTAAACTCCGGCTGACACCCCAAAAACCTACAATCCGCTACAGAAAAATGTATATTGTTTGTTTATTAACTGGCCCCTCGCCTTCTATCATTTCACGAAAGTGGCAAAGCAAGTTGAGTATCCCTGACCTATAGGGAGAAATTTAGTTTGTCATTGTAAACCCACAGCACAGTAATGATGACATGTTCTTCATAGATCTAGCCTTTTAATTTTGCTCTTAAGCTTTCTCAAAGTACACCAAATTCATGCATTTTACTTTAAAATGTTAAAAAAAAATCTCGCGGGGGGGTATGCCTCCGCACCCCCCTAGGGGGTCTGTGGTCCCCCACCACAAATTCTCAAAATCCTGTGGGAAACACTGAGCTATGCAAAGCTTTTGTTTACTAAAATCATTCTATTATTATCTATTGAAACCCGAAATAATATTTGAGATAGCCGTAAACTTACTTAATAACTCCGACTTAATAAATCGGACGTTGAACCAATTTTGGAGAATGACTTTTTGATGTGTGTGGTGCGACTGCCGGTGTGAGACTGCGTTTGCGGACTTGCCAGGGTAATTATCCTGGTGAAATATCTTGTAATGTGTGATCCCCTGATTGAGATTTGAGATTCATACACATTTCAGTCATACAGCACAAGTCAATGGAAACTCAGTACATGGTTTAGGAGGAAAGTGCACTTCTGCTTCTCATGTGTCACAGCTGTCAGTCACAGCTGTCATATAACGACTCAAAGACACGCGGAGGGGTGTTCTTTACACTTCCTGAAAGATTCAGCCCGATCGCACGTCAAATGGCATAGCTGTGGCCGAAGACAATTCTGCTCACAGTCACACACAGTTACTGGTGGAGCCATGGGAGTTAGACGCCTCCTGGTCTGGAACACAGTGGTCTCCAAAGCCTCCGGAGACCGGGACACACTCAGATATCACTTATGTATAGAATTGGCGATATCTCAAGTGATGTCACTCCAGCACTCAATGATGATGTCATCAGTGAGTGATGTCAGTGATGATGTCACCAGATGTCATCATTGCTCGAGTGACATCACATATTAGGTAATTAGGGCCATCATTAGGTAATTAGGGCAATTAAAAAATACAAAATAAAAAAATATCGGCATATCGGCCAACATATCGGCCGATACCGATATATTGGTTATCGGCCAATATCGGTGGACCGATATATCGGTCGGGCTCTACCAAACAATATTACGTTAACCATTACAAGTCACGCTGCTTTCAGCGTTTTATATCGGTTTGAAATCCGTTACCCAGTTCGTTCACAAGGATCAAGGGGTCTTTATTGTCATTACATGTTTCCACATGAAACGAAATGTGTCCTCAGGACAAATTTCCAATAACTCTCCAATAATAGTCCTATAATCTCCAATAATAAGTCCTATAGGAGATAAACTGATAACCTAAATAATAAGACCTAATAATAATAACTATAATAATAAATAACTGTAGAGATTAAAACAATTAAAAACTGATAGAGCAGCATATTAACACATTGAGTGCCAGCCATTTTTTCAATCCTGTAGGTAAGTTGTGCCAGTTTTTTTTTTGAGGATTCTGGCTCATTTTACAAGAGCCGAGGATTATTTTCTGTTAAGAATTCGTGAACACCAATCATCTAAAAATAACTAATAGAATGTGTGCTTTCTCTGTCTAAAAGAGTTAGTTTGCAGAGTTAGTAGTTATGTAGATATTAGCCGTTGAGTACAGCATGGTTTCAGAGATTTTCAGAGAGTTTGGAGATAAATGGATTTTTAGAACCACCTCACGTGCCTGTGATTATGGGTGCCCTTGTCTCCCACTCTGTGCGCTCTCTCTCTCTCTCTCTCTCTCTCTCTCTCTCTCTCTCTCTCTCTCTCTCTCTCTCTCCTCTCTCTCTCTCTCTCTCTCTCTCTGAGAGAGTGTGTGTGTGTCTCCAAACTCCTCCCGCCGTCTGTGCTGCGGAGTGCTCTGCTGCTGGGAGTTTGAGCAGCGAGTTTGAGCAGCCTCTCTCCCTGGCAGCGAGTGTGGATAGGTCTCACTGTCTCTTGGGTTTGAGAGCCCCGATGAAGCCCCGTGCGACTCTAGGCTTTATGCTGCTCACCCAGTCCATTTCTGGAACCCCCCACCGCAGCAGCGCGAAGCGTCCCCGCCTACAGTATGAGAATGAGGCTCGTTCGTTTCTGACTGTAAAATCGCCAAGCCATTTCCGCGGGAGGCGGCTGCTTTTGGTCCACGGGTCCCGTGGCTGTGGCTTTCTCTCTGTCTCTGTCTGGAGAGAACTGTCGCCACTTAGTGGTCGGTAAAATAGATTATACACATTCTCTTCCTCCAATAGTGATATAGAAGACGTAAAAGGGGTTGATTGATGTCCCACCGTCAAAAAAAAAAAATGTTTATGTAAGACGAGATAGCTCGTCTATGGCACTTAACCGTTGGATTATGTAAGACGAGATATCTCGGCTATGGCACTCAACGTGTTAAAAACCCAGCAGCATGCAGGGCAGTGTGTTAAAACAGTTAATAACAGCAGCACAGCAGGGCAGAGCAGTGTAAGGCTGTGTGTCCATCTAGCGTCTTTTTACGACCGTTAAACGCTGGAAGTACGCTGGGAAGCGCTGATCTCAGCGCACAATATAACAAGGAAGCAGTCTGAAAGTAACGTTAGCTCAGTGCGGTAGTAGCTTGATAGCTGACAGCAAACATTAGCTAAGAACACACATACAGTGATTTAGCTCAACACTCACCAGAAATATTAAGTGTCTAGCCAATCTGCTCCCACAACTGAGCCTTTCTGTCTCTGTTGTGATAGTTTATCCATATGATTAGTTGCCAGAAAAGGAGCACCCGACACCAGCGTCTTTCTGAAAAGTTAAAATAGTTTCAGCTGGAAGCGCTGGGAGTCGGGCGCACAAAAATGCCGGAGCGCTCTGAAAATAGACGCTGGGCGCAGCGCACTTTCTCTAGACGTCCGTGTGCGCTCGCATACACTCTCCCCCCCCCCCCCCCCCCGCATTGGAAACAACAAAAAATAGACGCCGGAGCTGATGAAAAGACACCAGGTGGACACAGGCCCTACGGCGGCGTTCACACACAACGCGCTCATTTGAGCTGCCAGCATCTTTCTGCAATTCATTCTCTATGTAAGGATGTCCTCTTTCAAGGTGAGTGTGCTCTCAGTGGAGAGTACACGCACCGTTAGAAATGCTCTCAGTGGAGAGTACACGCACCGTTAGAAATGCTCTCAGTGGAGAGTACACTCACCGTTAGAAAGCTGCCAGCACTGGGGGTTTGAGGCCAGCCTGCCTGCCTCCTGAGGAAATAAAGGCGTTGGTGGTCCTTCTTTTTGATGTTGGAGGTGCACTAATATGCACCAAAATGCGTCTATCTCTAGGCTAACGTTAGCCATTGAGGTAATAGTTTAATGGCAGCTGCTCAGACTGCTGGTCCCGCCCACTGCCAACGTTAGTTAACGCTATACATCTTATGAACACAAATGATGCCCTCCTCATCCACATGTAGGTAAGACCCTTAGCTAAGCCTGCGTGTGCATTCTGTTTGTCACTGCGGGCCATCTCTGCAAATGTGCTTTTTACCACAGCGAAAAGTCGATGCTAAAGGTCCTTACACATCGGCAGCGTTTTTTCCGTGCGACTAATTCCCACATCTGTGGCTGTGATTGACAGGGGGGTCAAAACTCGCATCGCAATTTCGTGCCGTATATTCGCATCGCTCTTGATGTGTAATGGCGGGTTCACACATACGCCTAGAGCGACGCTTTAAGCAACGCATAAAATTTAGGCGTCCTTGTTAACAGATGAGAGCGTTCACACAGACCGCTGCCACGCTGCGCTGAAGCCACGCTCTCGCTGCGCTGCATTTATCGTTTAGGCGTCTGTTCAATTTTTCAGCGTCTAGGCGCGCTGAACTGTCAAGCTATGCAGGAAGTGAGCAACAAGAATGGCAAAGAGCGTCCTGTTTATCTTCACAATTGAACCAATTTCAAATTAAAATATTATTAATCACATTGTTGGCTGTTGTTTCTGACGCACTTGGGCCATATTTTCTACCGAGTTTGCCCAAAAGGGAGGGTGGAGCGCGAATTAACGAGTGCATAGTAGGAGAGCTGTCCTTCATGTGTTCCTCTACATTAACGTCTTTTCTGTCAGATGTATATATACCCCCCCTGTCTCAATGCATGTATCACTCATGGTGTTGACTCATACTCACTTCTTTTGTAGGGTATTTTTTTAATATAAATATTCTAAAACTGCATGTCGAAGTTAAATAGGCTAAAGATTTTTTCCACTCAACGTTTAATTAACTTGCATTATAGCCAATTTCAATACTTGTATACAAACAAGGCATCATGGGAATATGTGTTTTTCTCCAGTACACTGTCACAAGTCCAAAGCCACACACACTCCATTGTGCTATAGACCAAATCACCGTGACGTCACCATGTAAACAAATTTACTTCCGGGTACCACTTGGGGAAGGCGGCAGGTTTAAATGTGCGTGTTGTCAAATAAATGCTGTCAAACCCTCTCGTTGTTTTCGGCCGACTACTTTCAATTTAAATGGTTAAACGGTTGGTAAACATGCTTGTCCGACGTATCTAGCCTTTCTTCTGTGTTTGTTTTATGTAGTGTTAGCTAGCTAATAATGTTTGTTTGTCTGTCAAACTCGCTGTTTTTTTGCAGACTCGTAACCTCGCGTCACCAGGCTCTTCTCGGCGAGAGCAGACTCGTTAACGTTACAGACAGAGCTACCGACGCCACGTTAATTTAATTTAGCGTCAAGTCTACTCTGGTCTGGTCCAACAGGTAAATAAGCTAGTCTGGTCTCCACTAACGTTAGTGAAAGTGTTGTTATGAATGATATTAAACAACAACACAACACGGACGAACCATTTTTGTCTTCTTTGTCTGTTTTTGTCTTCAACACGTCAGTTTGTGCCGTTCACCGCCATTATAATGTGTGGACCCAGGGGTACCCGGAAGTAAATGTAAACATCCCGCTGATTTGGTCTATAGCCTATGTCAGCGCAAATTCATTCACATGATTACCCGAGGGAAAATAACAATTACAGCCGGCCAGGAAATAGACAGACATCGTCACTTGCACATTGCAATAAAAAAGAGGTTTATATTACTCACCCATGCTATAAATCAGATCTGAAAAGTGTAAAAAACCGCTGCTCATGTGATCAGCGTAGCGCAGAGCGGGGCTTCAGTGTGGCGTCCTGTGTGAACGCAAATAGGCGCCTAGCGTGCATGAAGCGATGCCTATATGCGTAGGCGTAGCTTAAAGCCTAGCTTTAAGCGTCGCTCTAGGCGTATGTGTGAACCCGCCGTAAGGACCTTAACTTAGCAGCATTGCTAGGGAGGGAGGACTTGCCGGTAATTGCCTGCTTGCTGGTAATGTTAAATCCCATGTCAGAAAAAGTCTCCAGATGGGTCGCTAACGTTAGTTTCTTTTGAGAAAGATTCCCAGCAAACATTTTCACGTATAACGACCGTCTGCTGCACGTCAAACCACTACATCTAGTCAGGGTCTAATTATATATTCTGAATGGAAATCTTAGCGACGTAATTCCTCTACTTCCCCACAACGTGTCCAGATTCAACGATTTTTGAAAGACAAAAGATCGCACCTCATGCGGGATTCGATCCTGCGGCGCCCGATTCGCAGTCATGTGTCTTATCCATTAGGCCACCGAATTAGTTACAAATGCTACGGATTTGGTCATATATAGAGATACTTAACATTGAGTACTTAGCATTTTGACGGTCCCGACTGGAAGTTGCGTTGATAGGCTAGCTGCCTCGCTAATTCTGTTTCATGATTTCAACCAGCGATGAGACAGGTATATTTATATAATTTACGATAATATAACCAACGTGACTTTAGCAGACAGCATAGCACATCCAAAACCCACAACACTGCGTTTAGTTACGGCAAGAGAAATGGGACACAGGATTCAGGAAGTTTGTGATAAATACAAGCCCATAGCAAGAGACACTTGCACTTATATGACATAAACGTGTTTTCATATTAAAAAAAGAAAAGGGCGTTCAATAAAAGTCGTCATTGCAGGTGGAGTGCATGTCACACTGTGAGTATCTGATCACACAACAGGTAAATTGTCAATCAAATGTCATTTTTATTCAACAAAAACACAAAAGACACCTACATGTGGTGTTTTCAAAGCAATATGAGGTCAATATTTTTTGTTTTGAAGTGACAGTCTAAACGTTACTTTGGAGGAATGTGGAGAGAACGTCAGACTTAGATGGTAGATGCCAAACCACAATTCTATCGTCTGGTGATGTCGCGGTCAAGACGATGTTTGCTGGGTTGTCTCCACGGGCGTCTGAAGTTGTCTCGAGTGAGATGCAGCCATGAGTTGTGAGGCAGCCAGTGTTGTGACTGAACGTCCAAGCTAACGTTGGTACGTCTGGACTGTGAGGACAGCGGAGGAGTTTGTTTCATTCTGCTCCATCTTGTCGCTTGTATATATGCTTGTTGTTAAAGCATAGACTCTTGCTTACTTTAAAACTTGTATTATCAACATACATATAACTAATAATAATTAGATTTTGCTGGTTAAAGGTCAAAGTTCAAGGTCACTGTGACCTCACAAACCCCATTTCCAAGCTCTTTAATGCGATATCTCAGGAACGCCTTGACGGAATTTCTTCCAATTTGGCTCAAACGTCGACCTGGACTCAAGGATGAACTGATTAGATTTTGGTGGTCAAAGGACAAAGGTTAAGGTCAATGTGAACTCACAAATGCCATTTTCAAGCTCGTTAATGTGACATCTAAGGAACGCCTTGATGGAATTTAAAGGAGAATTTCGTTTTTTTTCAACCTGGACCCTATTTTCCACACTGTATGTGTCTAAGGGACTCATCACACTGTATGTGTCTAAGGGACTCATCACACTGTATGTGTCTAAGGGACTCATCACACTGTATGTGTCTAAGGGACTCATCACACTGTATGTGTCTAAGGGACTCATCACACTGTATGTGTCTAAGGGACTCATCACACTGTATGTGTCTAAGGGACTCATCACACTGTATGTGTCTAAGGGACTCATCACACTGTATGTGTCTAAGGGACTCATCACACTGTATGTGTCTAAGGGACTCATCACACTGTATGTGTCTAAGGGACTCATCACACTGTATGTATCTAAGGGACTCATCGTGACATATTTTTTTCAAATTGGTCGAGTACTCACCGAGATAGCCTTGTTTACAGCTCGAGCAATGTGCTCAAACAACTACACAGTGTAACTAACAGGGCAATCCTGCACCGCATCGTCAATACACGTTCGCTAATAAAACTGCTTGTGTTGCCGTCTGCGGGAAGGCTCAAACTGTCAATAGTGTTTGGCAACATGGAAACTTGTCTATACATGAGTATTATTCTCCGGGGTTTACTGTGGGACAGAGAAAATGTGCGTATGAAGACGAGAGGAGAGAGAGAGAAAGGAGGACAGCACAGCGCTGTTGACGAGAGTAGAAATCCTCCGTGTTGACACAGTGCAAGCTTCCCTGCTCCTCTCTCTCTCTCTCTCTCTCTCTCTCTCTCTCTCTCTCTCTCTCTCTTTCCTCGCCTGTTCACGCCCATTTTCTCTGTCCGGAGAATTCGTTCCATGTTGCCAAACACTATTCATGTGACGGCAACACAAGCAGTTTTATTAGGGAACGTGTATTGACGATGCGGTGCAGGATTGCCCTGTTAGTTACACTGTGTAGTTGTTTGACCACATTGCTCGAGCTGTAAACAAGGCTATCTGGGTGAGTACTCGACCAATTTGAAAGAAATATGTCACGATGAGTCCCTTAGACACATACAGTGTGATGAGTCCCTTAGACACATACAGTGTGATGAGTCCCTTAGACACATACAGTGTGATGAGTCCCTTAGACACATACAGTGTGATGAGTCCCTTAGACACATACAGTGTGATGAGTCCCTTAGACACATACAGTGTGATGAGTCCCTTAGACACATACAGTGTGATGAGTCCCTTAGACACATACAGTGTGATGAGTCCCTTAGACACATACAGTGTGATGAGTCCCTTAGACACATACAGTGTGATGAGTCCCTTAGACACATACAGTGTGATGAGTCCCTTAGACACATACAGTGTGATGAGTCCCTTAGACACATACAGTGTGATGAGTCCCTTAGACACATACAGTGTGATGAGTCCCTTAGACACATACAGTGTGATGAGTCCCTTAGACACATACAGTGTGATGAGTCCCTTAGACACATACAGTGTGATGAGTCCCTTAGACACATACAGTGTGATGAGTCCCTTAGACACATACAGTGTGGAAAATAGGGTCCAGGTTGAAAAAAAAACGAAATTCTCCTTTAATCTAATTTGCCTCAAACGTCCACTTGGACTCAAGGATGAACTGATTCGATTTTGGTGGTCAAAGTTCAAGGTCACTGTGACCTCACGAGCGCTCGTTTCATGCTCGTTAATGTGACATCTCAGGAATGCCTTGACGGAATTTAATCTAATTAGCCTCAAACGCCCACTTCGCAGGGCCGCTGGAAGTCACTTTAAGCAGGGGGTGCTAGGAGGAAGGGACGTTTTTTTTTTACATTTTTTTGCCCTTTTTAGAGGAATATCTCATTTTAAATTAACATTAGGATACTGTTGTGATGTAATTATTCAGTATGTTCTCCTTTTCTCACTCATTCAGAGCAAAGAGGGAGATATATAGCATGATGATAATGCTCTATATCTCCCTATTTGCTCTGAATACACCAGTTAACATGACACAGACTTAACATGATAGAAATATTATCAGCAAACTTAATGACTAGACTAATTATTCTGATCTGAATGGCATATATCAAGAAACATTGACTCCTCTCTTTACTGTATAGTGGGAGGTGCATTTTTGAGTAGGCTATTAAAATAGAATGTCAAGTTCACATTTCTTTATTGCCAGATTAAACAATTCGTATTGGTTGTTGGTTGGTTCAACACAACATGTGCGTGCATGCGCGCTTCTTCTTCTTCTCTAGCCTACAAGCATGTAACTTCCTTGATTGTTATTGTTGATAATTCTATTTAAATAGGCTACATTTTCATTCCCCGAAACATTTTTTTTTTTTTTTTTTTTGGAAAAAATCTAGGGGGTGCTGCAGCACTACTTCCCGCGGCCCTGCCACTTGGACTCAAGAATGAACTGATTACATTTTGGTGGTCAAAGGTCAAGGTCACTGTGACCTCACAAACGCCATGTTCAAGCTCGGTAACACCATATCTCAGTCACCTTGACGGAATTTCTTCACATTTGGCTCAAACGTCAAAGTCTGGACAGACATGGATGTCGACTGCTCGAACGGTGCCGTCGTTCTAGTTCTAAATGTGATTGAGAAAAATGAAGGGGGAAATACTCTACCGGAACCCAAGGTGACGTCACGATGTCATGTGACTGTTGAGCTCTATAGAGAACATTGGATTCTTATAATGACAACACAAGTTTTTGTATAGTCTATTTCATGTGTCTGTCTGTCTGTCTGTCTGTCTGTCTGTCTGTCTGTCTGCTCAGATCACAGCTGTCTGTGGAACAAGAAGTGTGAAAACCACACCAACCGTCAGCTCAGACTGAGGACCCTGGAGACTCTGAGCAGCCAGCTGTCTGAGCAGCAGCCCGGCTCTTTTACAGGTAAACACTAGCATGCTACAATACAGTTAGTCCTCGTTCTTTCACAAGTAAGGACACTATGTTGAGAGTTCTTTTTACAGCTGGCAGCCATCTTTTCTTCTGTAAACAAGTTGCGCAACACTCGCTGGAAGCTAGAATATGCGTCATCAAGGCGTGATTTCTATTCGCACATAGGATAAGCAATAACCACGCCCTGTGGCGCCGGGATTGGCCAGGAGCAACACTGGAGGGCACGCAGCCCAGCGATTTCACGAACCAACTGAATAGCTCTTGAGAACGGACAGCGATTTCGAGAGCGGACATTGAGAGCGGACATTGAAATGAATTATGGTCACCTACCTTCCTTGTAATCTACACAATGTACACAATCTACAAAAACATGCAATAATATAAACGGTGTTGTGTTCACGTTCATAGCTCATATAATATAATGTATCATATCGTTAATTTCAAGCTCAATTCTTACCCAGAGAAAAGGTACAGCACTGAAAATGTAACAAGCAATAGTTTTTTAAACATCTTTATTTTAAAAGATGAAAAACCCCAGGTGCTTTAGTCCCAAGCTTCAATGCTCCTGGCCAATCCCGGTGCCACAGGGCGTGGTTATTGCTTATCCTATGTGCGAATAGAAATCACGCGTCATCAAGCAGTTGGACTGCCGTAAAATGCTGCGAAAACTCAGATGGATGGAACAGATGGTCATAGCGTGATTACGGCGTTTACATGTCTACAATGCACTTCATGTGACTAAGAACAGAATACTCCACGTCTTAATTCGACTACTGCTTACTCCAACTATGACCTTATTCATGTTAAGGTAATCAAACATGTTGGTTAAATGGCAGTATCTTATTCAGAGTATTGTCTTAATTGGGTTAATATATCGGCTTTTTGCTGTCCATGTAAACATGCCCTATCGTCGCAAAAGCGATAATTTAGCGTTTGGCAGGTTTTGCGCTCGTTTAACGACATGCGCAATGCAAATTGAGGCGTGCACAAGCGCATGCCTGTTATAATTGTACTGATATGCATGGGGTAGGCATGCCACATGCCAAACCAGGCATTTCGGCGCAAAGATGTGGGGACAGATGGCATTCTCCTATCGTCAGCATGCGCGCAATTACTTTGCGCTAAGAGCTTTGAAAAGCACCTCTTACGCGCTAAATTACCCCGCTGCGCTTGAGCGCACCATAATCTCCGTGCTGCGCAGTGCAGTGCAGATGATTTCCTTTTGGATATGTCATTACGCACGGACGTGCCACGACAGGACATCAAATTCTGCTGCTAAAATTGTATATTAGCAGATAATTCAGTGAGGCAATCAAGTACAACTCACTGAGAAACTTTTATCACATCGCAAAGAGGGAAATGAGTTGAGAAAACTTATTGGACAAAGGACATTGTAGCCTACTTGCAATAGGCTATTCACCTTCACCTATCCCATAACCCGGAGGGTCGTTGGCACCACAGACAATCTGTCAACATGCTCTCTCCATCTCTCTCTGTCCTCGGCACGAGTGAGTCCACTCTAAATCCTCCCATATGTTCTTTTGTCTCCGCCGTTTCCCCGCTGCAAACACGTTTCTATTTCCCAGTCAACAAAATAACCCAAATTGCATCAAATCTGTTTTTACCAGGTACTGTATATGATGTGATGTTATTGTGAGATATAGGCCCATCCAAATTAAGCATGGAGAGAATTACAGCATATTGCATGCCTCGCGCAAACACAGCGATTGCGAGACGGGAATCTGATTGGATTGATTGATGTAATGCCCAGGCATTGCCTGGCCACACCTGTGAATAATTCTGGTGCCTAAGACTGCCCAAATCCCGTTTGCGCTGGCATTTTGGGGGCGCAGATGACTTGGCACGTCTTTAATTGGTGTCCACCCGATATGCCGACCACCCGCAGTGCCGACAGGCGCAATGCCAACGTTAGGTTTAGGTGTGGGGGGTGGGAGAGGTTAGGTTTAGGGTTAGGGTCTGGGGGAGGTTAGGTTTAGGCGTGGGGGGTGGGAGAGGTTAGGGTCTGCGGGAGGTTAGGTTTAGGCATGGGGGATGGGGGATGGGAGAGGTTAGGTTTAGACGTGGGGGCTGGGAGAGGTTAGCTCCAGCCGGTCCCCCAACACGCTGCACACCGCCTCGCTCAGCTGGTGCTGCTTGTGGGCTATCGGCATTGCGGACCGTCGGCACTGCGGTCTGTCGGCACATAGACGCGGCACCCTCTAATTTGCGCCTGCGGCACGTGCCGTGAACATTTCCGCATCCCCGCCGAGAATTGCATCCCCACCATATTTCAGGGCTGTTTTAACTTAGAAAACAGGGAGGTCATGTGTACCCAGACAATTATATACTTTTTAAACAATTACGTTTCTGTATAAATCATTACAATATGCTCCCGTGAGGTAGGGAAGCGTTTAGCGCCGGCCGGGCAGGGGTGCAACACTCGGCATAACCCCTGGACACTTGCACATGGCGGACTGCTATCGTTAAAGCAGCTACGAGCAAGATTTTCGATTGTTATTAAACAGTATAATTACAATATTGATGCATCACATCTTACCTATAATAGTAGCTGAGACCAAAGCCGTGTGAATCGGAGATTGCTCTCTTGATGCTTATAGAGTCTGTGTCTGTCTAACCTCGCGTCACCAGGGGGCTCTCTCTCTCTCTCTATCTGTCTTCCGGCGGGCGGATAAACCCGGAAGTGAAACGAAACGGTTCACGGCAGCTGCCTGCCTTCCGCCGTTTCGTTCTGCCTAGCAACCGACCATAAACAAGGAGAATGCCATGCAGGGGCTTGTTACTCTCGCGAACATCTCTCGTTATATTCTAACAGGTTTTTTGGAAGTTATTTTGTGGTTATGGCCGAAGTGGCTGCTGCAAACCGTTTCATTTCACTTCCTGATCTGCCCTGGCCACAGACAGACTAACACTGGCCGATTCACTCGGGGTTCAAGCGAGACTACTCGGCGTTGGTCTCGTCTACTATTAGAGGTAAGTTGTGATGCATCGATATTAAATTTAGACTGTTTAATAACAATCGAAAATCTTGCTCGTAGCTGCTTTAAGGCACACAAACAGGTGCGCAAGCGCAAATGAGGGATATCGCCTGTACCAAGATAGGTTCCATTGACTCCTCTGTTGTGGTTTTGCAGTGGAAGACATAAAGAACAAGTTCAAGAACCTGCGGACTGTGTTTAAGCGCGAATATAAGGCAGGGAGCGCTGATAGAGCCTATGTCTCCAAGTGGAAACACTACCAGCAACTGCTGTTCCTCTGTGAGGCCTGCGACGAGGACGACAGCCCTCAAGACCTTCAGGTAGGCCTGGACTATATGGTTGAGATGAAAATCTTGATACTCATAAGCATCTGTGTAGGTTCATTTTCATAAGCACTTTTTCAGTATCGATATACATACATCATAATGCAATATTCACAGCAACTCAAATACTTACAGTGCCCATGGGTTCCCAGTTCCCACGGGTAGCTGCAATCCTCGCAAGTTTGTGAATTTGAGAAAAAAGAATCAAGGCCTTGAAAGTTTTTGAAAATAGACATACAGTATGTAAATAGACATGGGTCATTGAAAGTGAGTTTATATTTTGTGTGAGAATATAAATTGAAGTTCTTTAGATTTGTTTTAACTTAATATTAGTAAACAGGTTTAACATAGCAGAGTTGAGAAGTGTTCACATATTCAAGCCTCTCTCATTAATTGTTGTCTGTGAGCTTCTGTAAAGCTGCTACAGTAGTTCTCATTATAAACATTCTGTGTTCTAACAGTAATTAACCTTGATCTATTTCTCTAACTATGCTGTGTTGGGTCCTTGCATTTGAGGGACTTGGGCCTCGAAAAGTCCTTGAATTTGATGTTTAAGAAGGTGTGGGAACCCTGAATACCTATTCTGCATTTGATTCTGATCCTATCTTTTTCCTCTACTCTTTCTATTTATTTTGTATGTCACTGATTTTATTGGTTGATATCACCTTTTACTCTTTTCTGTCGTTTCACAAAGTACACAAGCAACCACTTAGCTAAATTCCAGCCCTCCAAATCCATTTCCTGAAATGACAATGTAACCAGGCCAATCAGGGACTGCTTCATAGTTGATGAAATCATGTGACCGGGCCAATCAGCTGACAAAGCCATAATGGCATCTCCCGAAGCAATGAGCGGTAACGTTAGTAAACACCGCTGTAAGTGCAGTTATTGCAGAAATAGACTCAATGAACAAGAACAAGAGTATGCACCAGCGAAGTTTCGCCAAAACGATCAATCAATCAAATCAATAAATGATAATATTGATACGGTCCACTCCAGCCCTACCTGCAGGTCCCGCTCTCACAGGGAGAGACCGATCTGGACCAGGAGACCCAGGTGACCTGTAACAGCCTCCTCTCCAGCCCCGGCCAAACCACCATCAAGTCGGGCAGCTCCGCCCCCTCTGGCTTCACCCGTTCTCCCTGTGTCTCTGGTAGGGATGTTAATATTATTAATTGACAATTACTTTACTTTATTGGTTTATTGTGACGGGACAATGCACATTAATGGACATGTTCAGAAATACAGAAGCCTCTATATACGAAAACATGTAAATATGCCGGAGTTAGCTAATGCTAATTTACATCCGTAGTCCCCAATAAATATCAAAACAATCACTCATTAAATTCATTCAACGCACAAACCGATATACATGTAACGTGTCATCGCAAGAGATACCACAACATTACAGACATCAAAATTACAGCAAAACTCAGACAGGATGTACATGCAGCATGTCAGTGCTAAAAGAAGAATACTACACCTTACATTCGACAGGTTACATGATAACAATACATAGATACAATATGGAAGGCTACTTCCATATTGATTAATTGCCGTTAAGAATCGATCAAACATATATTAACCGATTAAAGGCACTATGTGTAAGATTCAGCACTATTCATTATCAGCAAAACGGTACCTGGTATGTGGACAGACAGGAGAGTTTGGCTATTCAGTGTTGTGAACGAAGCCACGCCCCATCACTGTGTTGTGATATCCAAGCTTTCTTTCTGCCTGCTGCCCGATGCTGGGTGTGTTGTGTGTACCTTTCAGCCCCTCCCTCTGGAGCCGCCGACCTAGTGAGCCCTACCCAGCCCACAGCCAAAAACAGAATTTTGATCAGCAAGATGGCGGAGTCTTGCGGGAGCTTCTAGCGACCCTCATCCACCTAAGAAACTGCATACTTTAGCCAAATCGCTGCCGAAAAGAAAGATCTCAGACCAGAGTCAACGTTGCCGGTCTGGCTTTCACTAGATGGAGAGCCCTACTAGCAGCTATAGGGCCTGCAAAGTGACTCGGAGCTGGCGTTAGTTCTCCTCATGTGTAAGTAACTAATGTTATAGCTTTTACATGTCCCCTTTCAGTAACGTTAGGCATGATAGCGAAATATACAAGTTGTTACCGATATTGTGAATTTGTTCGGAGAATGTTGCAATCACTGCTAACTGTTGCTTTTCACGGCTATTCAAATGACTTTACACTGCTAGCGTGGCCTGTTGTGGCTGGATTTGTTTAGGTTGTCGGTCATGTATAACTTATACGCAGACATTCTGTTGACAAGTTGACATGCATGACATAACGTTACTTCCCATTACAAATTTTGGATGCATTTTTGCATGTTATATTTACGTCCAGTTGCTGTCACTATGACGCAGAATGGTGCAGTATTAGTAATGTGAAAAGTTAGAAAACGGTATGGCCATGGAGAAAAGCTAGCTTCGCTAATGTTAGCCGTTTGTTTTTCTATTCTGCCTCAGTAAGCAACGTTATTAGAAAATAGCTGTAACACCTACTGTAACACCTTCCAAACAAATCATGGTTTTGAAAAAGTATCACATTTTTTAAATGACAATGTGGAGGAACCCTGCCTTGATATATAGCAGCTACAAAATAGATGATTCAAATGAATACTAAACACATTTCCACTTGTCTGATTTACAAGGTGCAAGTCATCCAGAGAGGATAGGAGAGCTGACGATGTCCAAGCCCTCTGAATCATTTCCTTGTCACGTCTACATCTGCTGTTTACCCCCCACTGCAAAAGACTGGCTCCTGTGAGCAATAATGCACTTTTTTATTCAGCCAAGCGGCTTAACAGATTGATCGTTGTTCTAAGCAAATTTGTAATGAAAATCAAAGCTACTTTATGTCCACAGCAACGATGTCTTCTTTTTATAAGGCACAATTTCTCTTGCGCAGTTTTACTAGAACACACACTGGTATCTCTAACTTGTCTGTCTCTATAACAAGGCCCACGATTATGATATTTGAGATGGAGAAAAGGTGCTTTTATAGCAAACCTGTATAATAAATGTTCCATATCTTTGATATTTTCATATATGTGTGCTGTCTGCAATCTTCTGTAGACCAATAAAGTTGATATGACTTCATCCTTGTCTCTTTGGCCACTATTCTTCATTGTGACTGTCTGTGGTCCATTATTGTGACAGTTGATTAGCCTAGTTTATAGCGGAGTGTGTATAGCTACAGTACCGGTATTTGTGTTTCTGTTTATATACTTTATATAATAGACAGTGTATGTGATGTCTCACAGTACATTTCACAACTTCATTTATCAGAAAAAACACTTTATAATAAAGTTTATTTGCAGAACTAAAATGTGCAGTAAGTAATAAACAAATAGTGAAATATATACTGTATAGGTATATGGGCTACACCAGAATGAAGTGACCTCGCCACCAGTTCCATCCAGCTATGCGGTTCAGCAAAGAGTCAGGCTGTCTACAAGATCTGCTGGTGTCCAGCGATCGTCCTGCAGCCAACCTCCAGCCTAGCCTTCGCCATCATCCGGAAAAAGATATTGCGTCCCGGGCGACCCTTTGTGCACCGTGTCCCACTGGTGCTAGGGGGTCCACCCTAGCACCCAGTGAGGTTAGGTTTAGGCGTGGAGGGTGGGAGAGGTTAGGGTTAGGGTCTGGGGGAGGTTAGGTTTAGGCGTGAGAGGTTAGGTTTAGGCGTGGGGGGTCGGAGAGGTTAGGGTTAGGGTCTGGGGGAGGTTAGGTTTAGGCGTGAGGGGTGGGAGAGGTTAGCTCCAGCCGGTCCACCGACAAGCTGCACGCCGCCTCGCTCAGCTGGTCCTGCTTGTGGGTTGTCGGCACTGCGGCCTGTCAGCACGTCGACGCTGCACCGGTGCTAGCCTGGGCTTCGGGCAGCCGATCTTGGTCTGGGTCTCCCTGCCTATAAAGAAACAGCAGTGATTCAAGCGTTTGAAATTAGTTTGAATAACTGCAACAATGAGAAAATACTAGCGTTGGACTATGAATACATCTTGGCCATGTTTTGGTATTAGCAGACAAACAAAAACACATAGGCTACAAGCTGCTCACTGTTGCCAGACAGTTGCGGTTAGCTAGCGATGTCCCCAACATTGAATTGAAATCATCCTAATTTAGCTGTGTCAAACAAGTTTTACACAACGTTTTGGCTAACCTTACTTGGCGATAGCAGGAGTGCTAGCAGGCTATTCAAAAGGCTATGTAACTTGGATTTTGATCAGTTAGCAGATGATACAAATAACAGTAGCCTTACCAAGCGGACTAACGTAGGTTTTCTGACTATTACATGTATGTGAAATTTGTCATTACTCCAGCCAAAGACATAGCCGAGATGCATTTGTGCTTGTTTTATGTACTTACGTCTGCAGTAGACATTATCCACAAAATCGTTGTTTATTTCTTTGTCGTATCTCAATCTACTTTCTCCCCTGATTGTATATGTTAACTGCTCCATTTCTTTACTTGTTCCATTAGGTCTCTCCATTTCTCTATGCTAGGACTTAGCTTCTGAAGCCAATCTTTTGGTTATGAGTTTAAGAGCAGTTATCCTTAATATTCTAATAAGGTACTTATCTTCAGTTCTAATTATCTCCTTTGGAATTGTCCCTTTTTCTGTTTTTTATATAATGATTAATCAGTTAATTGATCGATAACATGACCAATTAATCGATTAAGAAAATTTGCTTCCCTAGTCTCCACTCAGAGTGACTCTAAAGCCAACGCCGTCACTCCATACCGCCTCTTCCTCTCGACAACCCCAGCCGGTCTGAAGTTCCCCGGCCAGGTGGCCCCCTCCGGCCCGTCCGGGTCGGCGTGGGCGGACACCAAGCCCAGCTCCGGGACGCCCGACCCCTCACCTCTGAGCTTCTCCGCTCAGAGTCCCGTTCAGCCGGATGCCAGGCTGAGCGCTGATGCCCGCTGCCACTGGACCGAAGCCAAAGTGCGAGGGCTCATATCGTTCTACTCCGGTAAGTGGAAACTATTGACGAGGAGTGGACCAATGAATGAATGACGATATTCATAATTAAATCAGGAGAAACCAGGATGACCGTTCGAATGAAAAACCTTATTCATTAACGAGATGAAAACTTTGGCGTAAGCTCCATGGAGGAACTCCTCCCGTTCGTGAGGTGAGTACATCCGGGATAGACGTAGGAATTGAGATGTCCCCCTGAGGTAGTGGTTCTCCCAGAGGGCCTTGATGGGGTCCCAGGACGTCCCCAGCAAAAAGGGGGAGTCATTTATTTTCACCATAATTCCATCCATTTGTAACACAATGACAGAATGTACGACTGTTTTGGTCATGAGTTTCATACACTGTCAATAAAAAAACATCTAAAAGCAAAAATCGTATCAAATGGGGAACCCTTGGACAAAATCTTATAAAATGGGGGTCTGTGGTCTAATATGTGTAGGTTTAGGGGTCCTTGACGTGAAAAACTTTGAGAACCACTGCCCTGGGGAGTTCCTCTGCAGCCTGGACATTGGTGATGATGAGGTGGAGGATGGACTGGAATGACAGCAGCAGATGGCGGCATAGACCTGAGAGAAGGCCAATAGCATAGTAGGTGACCTGTTTATACTCCTGTGACTTAGACGATTGGCTCTTTGAAAAAGAGAGGGAAGTGATGGCTAACTTTGATTGGTTCTCTGGAAAAAGAGGGAACGTGTTCACCAACTCTGATTGGATAAAGAGAACGCATACATGAATGATAAGTAGTCTTCAAAAGTTCATTTTTCAAGATTTCATTGATAACAGTAATGTACAGTTTGCTGACATCACCTAGTACTATCAAATTTCTACCCCATTTCAACCAATCATATCACGACATGCAGCTGTCAATCAAATCTTCATTTCAGGATAATTTTCTCTTCCAAATGAAGTAGAAAATGGCGCCTAGTGCCTGTCATCTGGCAGAATTCCTATCCCATAAACTAACTACTAACTTGGCCAATTGTTAGAAACATGAACACAAAACAAAAACTATAATCTCTAAGAATGCAAAGAAATGTAACTGGCTCGTTAAAACACGCATTCCAGGGATATCGTATTTACAGCAGCGATAATGGAGATTCCAGGCCGACGTGCTGCACTCTCCGCTCGGCAACACGAAGGCAGCTGGCTGCCTGCGGCTCGCTGAGCTCCACTCAGCCACTAACCTCCTGTCAAAAGGCTCTTCCCGAGGGGAGCGCCACAACACACTGAATCCCACTCGATTTGGAGGCGGAACACGCCAGGATTGGCCAAAGCCCAATCCAGTCCCCAGAATTGTCAAATAAAATCATCAACATGATACTATGACCCGCCTCTCAACCTGTCATCTTAGACAAACTATGTTTTCAGTCTGAAACGGACTCAAATCTTTTTGATAACTATATAGTTACATTATTGAATACTATGTATGGGATAGTGTATATATGACAACAATTATTGTCATATATATACATAATTGTTATGTATTACTATATGACTAGTGTTTTATGTATGTATGTGTATGTATGTACATATACATGTGTGTATGTATATATATATATATATATATATATATATATGTATGTGGATATTTCTATAGTATGTGTTGTTATACAAGTATAAATATAATAATTTAGTATTGTGGAAAAGGGGTGGGAGTTAATAAGTTATACTTCTTTTCACTCCGAATATGTCTATATTTGTTACCCCTTCATCTTTATTTCGTAATACTATTTCAATCGACTTGTTAAGGTTTGTAATTTTGAAGGCCCTGTATATTGTCTCTGTTTTGTTTACATACTAGGGCTGTTGAAACGAATTTTGATATTCGAATATTATTCGAATTTAATAATTATGAACGAAATTCGATTATTATTATTTTTTAAAAACGAATATTTTTTAATTTTTTTTTAATTTTAATTTTTTTTTTTTTTTTTTTTTTTTTTAGAACACTAGAACAGTGACAAGTTCTGACAACATACTTGAAGAAAAGAGTGTTAACTGAAGTTGACTGTTGAAGCTGCTATACTGATGTAAACCTACCTGTAGCTCTTAAAATGTATGTTCATTCATTGTTAACTGAAGTTGACTGTTGAAGCTGCTATACTGAATGTAAACCTGTAGCTCTTAAGTGCAATACGTGACTGATTTTTTTTGTTCATGGCTCATTGTTGTTTTGGCAAAGTTTACTTATTTGTTTATTGATAAGGAGCTCAAACAAAGGCTGTGTCTTTTTTTATTATCAATTATTTTATTTTAGCATTTCAGACAGCACCAATACATCACTGATGAATATTAACTAAGCTCTGGTTATCTGACCTATTTTCTAATGCAATGAATGTATGTACATTGTGCAAGGAACATGTTTTCTTAAATAAACATCATTGCTGGACTATTTGTGATAAGCCTAATATTATTTTGAATATTCATCCACCATTCACTTTTCCATCTACATTTGGTAAAATGCTTAGAAAAAGTTTTACTTGGTCAAACCCAAAGATTCAGCTATATTTAGAATCAGAACATAACATAAGAGAAGACAACAATTCACTCAGATCAAATATTTTTTTTTTTTTTTTTTTTAATTCAATTAAAAATTAATTAAAATATTCGAATATAATTCGAATATTAAAATGTATAAAGCACTGAAATTCGAATTTGATTATAGAGGGAGATTGACAGCCCTATTACATACATATTCGAAATAAACATGACAAACAAACAAACAAACAAATATGCACGTGACGAACGGGTTCAGTTGGATTTTAAACTGTTGGACTGTCTATTTGCCCACGCAGTTGTCTCACAAAGTGGTGAACCTCGCCCCATCCTGACTTGTGAATGACTGAGACTTTCAGGGATGCTCCTTTTATTATACCCAATCATGACACTCACCCTGTTTCCAATGAACCTGTTTACCTGTGGAATGTTCCAAACAGGTGGTTTTTTTTTAGCATTCCTCAACTTTTTTGAAAGGCGTTGCTGGCATCAAATTCAGAATACCGTAATTTCCGTACTATAAGCCGCACCGGAGTATAAGCCGCAGCAGCAAAATTGCCTGTTTGTTACATATATAAGCCGCACCGGACTATAAGCCGCGGGTGTTTTAATGTTTTTTTTTTTTTTTTTTTTTAATTGTGTTTTAATGTTTAATTACCATATGTAAGGGTTCGTGCACAGAGGGGATTGTCGGGAAAGAGATGGCTGTTTGAGGAAGCTCCCATTTATTAACATTTCAACAAAACAACATAACACAACACCACCTGTGTTTTTTTTTACAGTGCACACAGTGTCCGCGTTGTGGTGAAAAGAGGGCAAGAGAGGAAATTAAAACAGAAGTGGATTTATAGTTAGAAAGAGTGCTAAAGAAGAGAGAATTCAGTTTTTTTTTTTTTTTTCCCTGAAAAAATCCATAGATAAGCCGCACCGTTATATAAGCCGCAGGGGCCAAAAAACGGGGAAAAAGCCGCGGCTTATAGTCCGGAATTTACGGTAAGCATATATTTACAAAAATCAATAAAGTTGATCAGGTAAAACATTAAATATTGTCTTTGTACGGTATTCAATCGAATATAGGTCGAAAATGATTTGCAAAATGATCAGATTCTGTTTTTATTTAAGTTTTACACAGCGTCATCTGCCAGCTTGTTGCATTAGGAGTGCTGTTATTACTATCATTACATTCTATCAATGTTATATTTTTATATAACAACCTTGTTGTAGTTACATTGATTGTAGATACAGTATATCAATATTACATTCTAATAATTTTGTAATTACTACCTTATTGGAGTATTACGTCACTATCACTACTGTCTACTGTGCCGCACTTTTGCACCACCCGCCACAATGTACCATAGTACTGATAATCCTAACTTGTGTTGTGTACAATACTTTTAGATTTTATTGTTGAGAATGTATGTTTAGAGTTTGTACTTCAGAGCAAATGGGGAGTAAGTATTCCATTGCACTTGTTATGACATAATATGGCAATAAAGAATGTTGAAGTTGAACTAACAGCAGTGGTGTTGTTTCAGAGCACAGCTGTCTGTGGAACCACAAGTCAGAGAGCTACAGGAACCGCCTGCTGAGACAGAGCACCATGGAGACCCTGAGCCGCCTGCTGTCTGACCAACAGACCACCCCCTTCACAGGTCAGTCTGACCTCCAGACCACCCCTTCACAGGTCAGTCTGACCTCCAGACCACCCCCTTCACAGGTCAGTGTGACCTCCAGACCACCCCTTCACAGGTCAGTCTGACCTCCAGACCACCCCCTTCACAGGTCAGTCTGACCTCCAGACCACCCCCTTCACAGGTCAGTCTGACCTCCAGACCACCCCTTCACAGGTCAGTCTGACCTCCAGACCACCCCTTCACAGGTCAGTCTGACCTCCAGACCACCCCTTCACAGGTCAGTCTGACCTCCAGACCACCCCTTCACAGGTCAGTGTGACCTCCAGACCACCCCCTTCACAGGTCAGTGTGACCTCCAGACCACCCCCTTCACAGGTCAGTCTGACCTCCAGACCACCCCCTTCACAGGTCAGTCTGACCTCCAGACCACCCCTTCACAGGTCAGTCTGACCTCCAGACCACCCCTTCACAGGTCAGTCTGACCTCCAGACCACCCCTTCACAGGTCAGTCTGACCTCCAGACCACCCCTTCACAGGTCAGTCTGACCTCCAGACCACCCCCTTCACAGGTCAGTCTGACCTCCAGACCACCCCTTCACAGGTCAGTCTGACCTCCAGACCACCCCTTCACAGGTCAGTCTGACCAACAGACCACCCCCTTCACAGGTCAGTCTGACCTCCAGACCACCCCTTCACAGGTCAGTCTGACCTCCAGACCACCCCCTTCACAGGTCAGTCTGACCTCCAGACCACCCCCTTCACAGGTCAGTCTGACCTCCAGACCACCCCCTTCACAGGTCAGTCTGACCTCCAGACCACCCCCTTCACAGGTCAATCTGACCTCCAGACCACCCCCTTCACAGGTCAGTCTGACCTCCAGACCACCCCTTCACAGGTCAGTCTGACCTCCAGACCACCCCCTTCACAGGTCAGTCTGACCTCCAGACCACCCCTTCACAGGTCAGTCTGACCTCCAGACCACCCCTTCACAGGTCAGTCTGACCTCCAGACCGCCCCCTTCACAGGTCAGTCTGACCTCCAGACCACCCCCTTCACAGGTCAGTGTGACCTCCAGACCACCCCCTTCACAGGTCAGTGTGACCTCCAGACCACCCCTTCACAGGTCAGTCTGACCTCCAGACCACCCCTTCACAGGTCAGTCTGACCACCAGACCACCCCCTTCACAGGTCAGTGTGACCTCCAGACCATCCCCTTCACAGGTCAGTCTGACCTCCAGACCACCCCCTTCACAGGTCAGTCTGACCTCCAGACCACCCCCTTCACAGGTCAGTCTGACCTCCAGACCACCCCCTTCACAGGTCAGTCTGACCTCCAGACCACCCCCTTCACAGGTCAGTCTGACCTCCAGACCACCCCTTCACAGGTCAGACGACCACCCCTTCACAGGTCAGTCTGACCTCCAGACCGCCCCCTTCACAGGTCAGTCTGACCTCCAGACCGCCCCCTTCACAGGTCAGTCTGACCTCCAGACCACCCCTTCACAGGTCAGTCTGACCTCCAGACCACCCCTTCACAGGTCAGTCTGACCTCCAGACCGCCCCCTTCACAGGTCAGTCTGACCTCCAGACCACCCCCTTCACAGGTCAATCTGACCTCCAGACCACCCCCTTCACAGGTCAGTCTGACCTCCAGACCACCCCCTTCACAGGTCAGTCTGACCTCCAGACCACCCCCTACACAGGTCAGTCTGACCTCCAGACCACCCCTTCACAGGTCAGTCTGACCTCCAGACCACCCCTTCACATGGCAGTCTGACCTCCAGACCACCCCCTTCACAGGTCAGTCTGACCTCCAGACCACCCCCTTCACAGGTCAGTCCCTCCAGACCACCCCCTTCACAGGTCAGTCTGACCTCCAGACCACCCCCTTCACAGGTCTCCTTTAGTTTTGTTTCTGTATTTACATAGAACGTTTTAAAAGAAAAGGATGCAATATATAATTTGTAAGTGAATGTGAAGGAGAATCACCTAAAAATCCTCCAGGGGCTTGAAAAGTGCCATTCTCCAGGGGCAGCATATTAGAGAAAATATTAAGGTTTAAAGATGGAGACATAATTCAAAAGTATTTGGGGCAGCAGGAGGAGATGGAGCTGTCGTCTGGGAATCGGCAGGTTTCTGGTTGGAGGCTGGCTCCTGCCATTGAGACACTGAACCCCTAACTGCTCGCAAATAGCAGTTGGCGCCATCCGTGTGTGAATGCGAGTGTGAATTGGTAAATATAGACATTTCTGTGAAGAGCTTTGAGCGGTCATCGGACTTGCAAAAGAAGCACTATACATGTCATTTTCAAAATGCCATGTCCTTCATTCCCCATCAAAGTATGAGACAGGAAAATCCAACCAGTGATGTCACATGACAAACCTCTGGTCCAATCAGTGTCATTTAAGGATGCCACAACAGAGGGAGAGATGTGTCATTCCTTAATTCATTCAAATCTGATCAGTGAGGTACAACCTTTTTAAAGGAGAATTTCGTTTTTTTTTAACCTGGAGCCCTCTCCTCACATTAATTATTATCTGACGACTCACCCAGTGTTCTCCGGTGCGATTTGGACCATCGTAGGCGTTGTTGTGATCTAGTGTCCAAGCCAGTCCTTGAATGAGCTCCGTCGGGGCCACATGGCAGCGTGCAGGAAAGGGCAAGAAAGTCTCGCGGGACTTGACGAGAGTTGGTGAAACTCAGCCCGGATGAGGAAATGAGATCCCTGCTAAAGACTAGTGGAAATAGCCCGGGGGTGAATAGCAGTCTGATGTTTCTTTAGGGGTCATATAATGACGATATGGGTAGAACACGGGAAGAAAACTGTCTATTTACATGGAGGAACAGCACGCTGCCATGTGGCCCCGACGGAGCGCATTCAAGGACTGGCTTGGAGTACTATTTAGATCACAACAACCATGCCTACGACGCTCCAAATCGCACCGGAGAACACTGGGTGAGTCGTCAGATAATAATTAATGTGAGGAGAGGGCTCCAGGTTAAAAAAAACGAAATTCTCCTTTAATATCACGTGCCATTTTCAAATGTGCTTGTCAATGGAGGTTTTGAGCTGGAGGGACCTGCCATTGTCTGTCTTTCATGCTGCTCTCTGCTCCTTTGAAAGAGGCTAACCAATCAGAGGCGTGTGTCACCACCACCGTAAATATCCTAAATAACAGGCCGCACAACTGCAAATGGCTGTGAAATAGGTAATTTAAAAATTAGGTAACAAAAAATCTCAATTGTGCACTTATAGCTACTGTGTGCTGCTGTGCCACTGGTTAACCCTTTGCATGCCCGAGGATGGCACCCGTGCCCTAGGTTGCTGTCTGTCTGTGATGGTGTGTTCTGCATGTTTCCATCACATGTTCTCTATCCTGAATCTTTCAGTGGAGGACATCAAGACCAAGTTCAGGAACCTGCGCACCATCTTCCAGCGCGAGCACAAGGCGGTGAGCTCCAACAGGACGTGTGGCTCAGAGGACTTCTACCTGCCCAAGTGGAAGCACTACCACCAGCTCATGTTCCTGTGTGACTCCTGCGACGAGGACCCCGACGACCTCCGCTTCCACCAGCCGCAGGTGTTGTGAACTCAATCTATTTAAAGGCACCCTCCAGTCACTTTTCCTAACTGTATAACCGTTGGTGTTCTATAATTCTATCGGATGACGTACAAATACATATGATTTGAACCGAAGAACCCAAGGTTCCACTGCAACATCATGGCTGCCAAAAAAGCAGGAGAGCCTCACCGTTGCCTTTTAATACGATCTTTGTCTGCGTTCGTGACCGGAACAATATGGCGGTCCTCTACCTCCGTGAAGAGGTTTGTCCAGAAGCCACAATATTGTTAGAAATATCAACAATCGGCCAACAGATATAAAAGATGATGGGCTTTATGGAAAGAGTGCGACTCGAGCTGGTTAACAGTTATGATCGGTGGCGTTTTGAGCCCGACAAACACTTAGCTAATGAACGTAGCTAACAGCTAGCTAACGCCAACGACTAATGCTAGCTATTTATATCAGTATTACTTATTAACTAGCGCAGTGCCCGTTCCCCCCATTCACCACCCCGTGGGCACTCCATCAGGTCCCCCTAACTAACACTCCCCAAGTTTGAAGTCGATCCGACAAACAGTTCTCGAGATCCGCGAAAGACAGACATACAGACAGTCCTAGATAAGATAGTGCAGTGCCCGTTCCCCAGTTCGAAGTCGATCGGACGGACAGAGATATGTGAAAGCCGTGATCTTATTGGTCGAATTGCACAAAATTCAACACTGCAATTTCTGGGATTCCCAGCAGCACATTTGAGCATGTCTGGTATCATCACTGTTGCCTCAGCTGCCTGTCAACTTGCTGCAAACTAAATGAGTGACAGCCTAGGTTACAGCAGTGCTAAGATGAAGCTATCAGGCATTAGCATTAACTACTGTTTCTATTATCTATTACAAAATAGCGACGGTGGCTTACGTTCTACACGGCTGTAGTAGTTATAACTTTGCCAGCTCCTCACAGCAACCCTCATGTTACCACAGGTGACAGTGAACAGATGTGTGGAGGAGCCTAACTTACAGGTGACAGTGAACAGATGTGTGGAGGAGCCTAACTTACTTGCTTCTGCAGCTTCTCAGCATCCTAATTTTAGAAAAGTTTTAGAAACATTTATAGACAATCAAGATAACTAACTAACTTAGCTTTCTAGTAGCACTAACGTAACGTTACTGTGAAGTTGCAACAATACTGCTTCTTGCTTATATACAATGGCCCATCTATACCAAAATCACTTCCAAGGGAGAACTCAAATACAAAGTAACATTTTGTAGGCATAAACAAAAGTAAAATAAAATAAAAGCTGAATTTCCTAACTTTCATAGGAGTCATGTTCAGCCAAGACAATACTTATAAGCCCTAAAGAAGGAGTTTGTAGTCAGTTGACTGCAAACTCCTGCTTTAGGTGTCCTGTGAGATGGTTTAGTGATGTGAGATAAGATAAGAATGTACGGTACCTGTATGAGAACCAAACAAATCCTGGAATCTATCATAGGGGCTATGAGCCCACGGCTCGAAACTAACTTTTTTCACCATCGTCCCGGGAACGTTCCAAAATTCAATCTAAGCCATCTCGAAATAAATGTTGCCACCCTGAATTTAAAATCTTTGTTTTTCTATATCATTATTAGTTCAAATCATTCAAAGTGACCTTTAACATAAAAAGGGGCTATGCAGTGGTCAAAACTAACTTTTTTCCCCATCGTCCCAGAACCGTCCCAAAATAAATGTTGCTGCCCCGAATTTAAAGTCTAGCAGTCTATCTATCTATCTATCTATCTATCTATCTATCTATCTATCTATCTATCTATCTATCTATCTATCTATCTATCTATCTATCTACAGTATCTACTGTATCTATCTATCTATCTATCTATCTATCTATCTATCTATCTATCTATCTATCTATCTATCTATCTATCTATCTACAGTATCTATCTATCTATCTATCTATCTTAAACAAAGAAAAAAACAAAACATTACAATTGTCCTCAGTCTCCCCTATACTATCCTTGGTATCTCAGACGAAAATCACCCTCACCACTCAGTCAGCACTCGGTGTCAGTGTGTACAGACAGACCACTGACTACAACTGCTGCTGGGAAGTTTAACGTTACTTGGCTTGTGTTAAATTAACCTAACGTTCATATATATATATATATATATATATATATATATATATATATATATATATATATATATATATATATATATATATATATATATATATATATATATACTGTGTGTGTGTGTATATATATATATATATATATATATATATGTGTGTGTGTGTATATATATGTGTGTGTGTGTGTGTGTGTGTGTATATATGTGTGTGTGTGTGTGTGTGTGTGTGTGTGTGTGTGTGTGTGTGTGTATATATATATATATATTAGGGGTGGGGGGGGAAATCGATTCACCTAAGTATCGCGATTTTTAATGTCACGATTTTTTTAATCGATCTTTTATTCCAGAATCGATAATCGCAAAAAAAAAAAAAAAAAAAAAAAAAAAAAAATTGGGTGCTTGCAGTCAGGCCACTCACTGAACAGCAGGCCAGGCGCCGCCTACTGGTTTACTAGTGGTTTTACTACTGTATTAGTTAGTCTGAAGTAATAATTGCACTTCAGGGTTAAAGTGGGTGCATCTCATTGTACAATTGGACTTCAAACGGCCCAAAACTGGCTTCAAACGGCCCAAATTGGGCTTTAAACGGCCCAAATTTCACGCGCGTCGGCCCATATCGGCCTGGCCTGCTTGGTATCTAATGCCCGGCCTGAATTATGATCCCAGTCCGCTCCTGTTTTTAACTATATCGCCCAGCCATACTCATGATATATAATATACAGTCTCTAGTGTATGATTCAACTTTTCCCATGTTCTAATCTAGTGTAAAAAAGCAAACAAACTGAAAAAATAAAAGAAAAAAAGAAACAAAAATCGCAATAAATCGTAATATCGAATCGCAATAATCGTAGAATCGCAATACTTAAGAATCGCAATATATATCGAATCGGCACCCAAGAATCATGATAGTATCGAATCGGGAGATAAGTGAATCGCCACAGCCCTAATATATATACACACAGACACACATATATATATATATATATATATATATATATATATATATATATATATATAAAATTAGGTCACTGTCCCTGTTTTGTTCTACATATCATAACAACACTCTTTTTAGCATTGTTTGTGTTTCACATCAAATAACATGATTAAAGTCAGTGAGAAATTCAACCACACAGGATGACGGCCTCCTCCTGGAGCCTCCTGGGAACCAGGCGCCTCCCTCCTTCCTGCACAGCCACGACACGTCGTGGAGCCACCAAGTCCCATCCTCCCCGAGCCCCCCCGCCTCCCGGCTCTCCTCCCCCTCCCCCTCCCCCTCCCCCTCTCGGGCCCACCAGAAGTTTTCGGGACGCAAGCGGCGAGCAAGCCGCCCGGCGCCGCCCACCACCGCCGACGAGGCACTGGATCTCATGAGGGATTTCTTTCACAGCGCCACGGTCTCGCCGCACGCCGGCTTCTTAAAGTACGTGGAGGAGTGTCTGAACGAGACAGCGCCAGACAAGGTGAAGAGACTGAAGAGGAAGATCATAGAGACCATCCACAGCGTGACGGAGGAGGCGTAGCGCTCAGCGAGACGGAGACGTTTGACTCACCTGAGACACACCAGGAAGCAGCCTTCAGGTCACTGCTGCATCTTTTGGTGCTTTTTTTTGGTACTGGCCAGTGTAGGGGGGGGGGACAAGAAAATTGAGGCAACATTGCCCCCACTGTCTAAAAAATGGAGGCACTAAATAAAAAAGCAATTACTGCATAAAGGTATGTCCTCTTCTTTTGTTTTGATTTGCGATTGGCAACCAGTCTGCAGGTGCTGAGTGGGTTAAAGGGATACGCCAACATTTTTGGAGATTTTGGACTTTTATTTGCCATATTGCCGATTATTATTATTATTTATCTTCACTGTGCGTGCAGTACAAACACTGGTGCACCCCTCACTCCTAAGGCACTACGATGGCTGTATATGTTACAACCAGTCCCCAATTCAGCCTCCCTATTTTTGAAGCCAATGCGGAAATTGCATTCTTTCAAATGGCCAGTGGGGGGCGCACCAAATAGTGCACATTTAGTGAGTTGATATGTGCAAAGGGGCACCAATTTTGGCAATTTTGTGTTGTGGTCAGTCAGGGCGTTGTGGTCAGTAAGGGGGTTGTCGTCAGTCAGGGCATTGTGGTCAGTAAGGGTGTTGTGGTCAGTCAGGGTATTTTGGTCACTAAGGGCATTGTGGTCAGTCTAGGAGGACCATGGTGGTCAGTGACCACAACACCCTGACTCACAAAATAGGGAAATTTGGATTTGTTGTAATATGCCACGCCCACTTCAATCATTCATTACGATATTTTAGATATTGACTTGTTCATGTCGGTTGATGATGGAAATCGAATTTCGTACGAATCCATCTGGCCAATTATGAGATATAAACCTATTGCAGCTGTGGCGCCCCCTAGTGGTACAACTGAAACTTCTGTCTGTCTTTTACGGTAAAGCCATATGGGCAACATGTGGTCAAAGAATGGGCGGGACTCAACCAACGCTTTATGAGTTATGGCCAATTTAGTGTCAGGGCGTGTTTCGATATAAGTTTAGACATTTATCATTTCAAAACGGTTTCACGTATCCAAAATCCTATTGATAACTTTAGCGCTCTGCCTATAACTCGAAATTGTCATATAGATGTCTTCAGGCTGGGCTGCTCATCAAACATGTGAAGTTTGGTGCGTGTGTGAGGGCCGAGTTACAAACCACTTTCTGTGTTGCCAGTAGGTGGCGCTATGAGTATAACTGAATATGGATATGCAGATATCTTCAGGCAAGATATCTTGCAAGTTTGAGGGTGATCCGATGAACCCCGTCGGAGGAGTTCGTTAAAGTATGACCCCTGGAAATGGTTGAAACGTCCAAAATATTGCACAGTAAATTCAAAATGGCTGACTTCCGGTTCGGTGTAGGTCAGGGGTGGGCAACTATTTTTCATGGGGGGTCACATGAGAAACCCAGATTGTTGCCGGGGGGTGACCAAATATTGTCATGCCCTAACCAATGGATGGGCAACTTTGATGATAGAGAGGGCCACAAAAAAAATCCTCGCTACCAGGTTTTGCTGAGGGCCGAACGGCGCCAGTGCGGAAAATTTGGGGCATTTGAAGCCAGGTTTAGAGGAATAACTCATTTTAAATTAACAGTTGTGATGTCATTATTCAGTCTTAAAGGGATACATCACTTTTTTGGAAGTTTAGCTTAGTTTAGCATTTGCCACATCCCCCCCACATAACCATGATACACCATGCCTTACAGGCACTGTCCGCTCAGTTTACAGTGAGCTACAGTCGTGAAGTTGGTAATTACCGCCATAGAATGGAGGCTAATGGTACAGCTGTTAAAAATCTGCCAAAACACACATCTCACGGTGCCAAAATACATCTTCGGCTACTCACCACACGATGAAATATTAATCCAAAATGCACATAATCTGTGTTTTTGGAAGGAAAAGAGGTTGACTGTTTGGAAAGTAGTGCCGCTACCTCTTTTCCTCCCAAAAAGACCAATTATGTGCATAATTAACAAAAGGCCCAAAAGCCTGATCCACATTAATGGCCTGACAGGATTAATATCATGTAAGGGAACATTCAGACCAAAAGCATTTTTGGAGCTGCCAGCGTCTTTCTGCAATTCATTCTCTATGTAAGGACGCACTAGACGTGCTCCTCTTTTAATGAACGCACCTGGCGTTTCAGCGCTGGTGGCGTCTGTTGTTTTTGGAGGAGCGCTGTGGGCGTTTTAAAGCTGAAAAAAGTGCCAATATGGCTGCTAGATTTTAAAGTTACCAGCCAATTAGAATTTCCACTAGCCAAAATGTTTTTCTTGAAATAAACCAGAATATGAGTGGGTTCATTTAAGCATACAGTAAGTATCAGTAAGTGGCCCGGGATTCTCAAAGCCTGTGTTGAGGGTCACATGAACAAAAATGCACTCTTGAAGCTAAATTAATCCAAAACCAACAAGTTAATTATTTAGATTTCTACTTCAATGTAGAACAGTAATTTCTTACACATGAGATTACTTTTAGCCTTTTAGTTATAAAGATTATTGAAAGATATTCCATATTCCAGACTGAAATGCTATAACAGAAGTGGAGTATTGGCCAGCATGACATGAACATTTGGACACTTATTCAGGGGGTATCTTGCATGTTATGTTCAGGTGCACTGTAAAAACATTTTTTTTTGTGTGCAATTCCATCGCGGATGCGGGCCATATTTTGCCCATGTGTGCCCTAGAGGGTCGGCGCTCCACGTTTTATTGTGTCCCCCCCACCTGCGAAACCAAGTATTTGCCCTTGGTTTCTGGCGCTGTTGGAATGTGTATTTTGGGCGATTGAATGGGGATAGGCAGTTGTACCATATACTGCCATTGTGCTAAGCTATTAGCAGTGAGGGCTGTACCGCTGTTTGTACTGCACGCATAGTGAAGATAAAGGCATCCACATTTTACATTTAATATCGGCAATATGGTAAATAGGCAAATCTCCAAAAATCCTGCGTATGCCTTTAACATTAGAGATGGAATTGGAAATGAAGCAAATTTAATTAAATGTTTTGCCCCTCGATCACAGTTTTTATGGCCATTCCGGAAAAAGATCTTACAATATCAGGTTAGATTGAACCTGGTGTTGTAAGATTTTCTTCTTCTTCTGATGAACACGGGGCAATTATAACATTGAAATACTATACCTTATTACAGTATACAATTTAAAATGTCATATTGTCTATTCATCAGCAGGATTTATTACACTGTTGACCAATTTAGAAGGAGATTTTATTTGTTTATTTATTACAAATTGTTACATTATCTTACATAATTTGCTGCATAGGAATATTTAAAGTTGATCTGCAATCCATCTCCTTTAAAAAGCTATGCATGTAAATATTGTTTAATGTTCACAAAATCAGTTTTCAGTGTTTTACATTGATGTTGTCACTTACTGAGGAAATATTTAGAAGCAGCTGATTTTAGCACCAGCTTTGAAACTGCCATTTTGCAATCACAATAATTAATTCAACCAATCTCTGCAATATTTGCAGGGGCTTGCCATTTTTGCTGGTTCCCACAATTTTACTACGAAAAAAATCACATAAAACGGCACAATCCATTGCAATGTTTGAGAAAAGTTGTCATTAGGTTAGTTATAATAATATTATTACCGTAAATTCCGGACTATAAGCCGCGGCTTTTTCCCCGTTTTTTGGCCTTTTTTGGCCCCCGCGGCTTATATAACGGTGCGGCTTATCTATGGATTTTTTCAAAAAAAAAAAAAAAAAAAAATCTCTCTTTTTTAGCACTCTTTCTAACTATAAATCCACTTCTGTTTTAATTTCCTCTCTTGCCCTCTTTTAACAACATAACATAACATAACATAACACAACACAACACAGGTGGTGTTGTGTTATGTTGTTTTGTTGAAATGTTAATAAATGGGAGCTTCCTCAAACAGCTATCTCTTTCCCGACAATCCCCTCTGTGCATGAACCCTTACATATGGTAATTAAACATTAAAACACAATAAAAAAAAAATAAAAAAAAATACCATTAACACATTCACTGCCAGACGTTTTTTTTTTACTGTAGTTAGCTTCTGCCAGAGGGGTTTTTTGAGGATTCTGGCTCATCTTTCAAGACCCGAGGATTCTTTTCTGCTAAGATTTTGTGAACACACAATATCTCAAAAGAACTAATAGAATGTGTGCTTTCTCTGTCTAAAAGAGTTAGTTTGTAGAGTTAGTAGTTATGTAAGCATTAGCAGTTGAATACAGCATGGTTTCAGCGTCAGAAAAATTATTCAGAGATAAACGGCTTTTTGTGAAATTCGATAGAACAGTCACTTTAACCATTAATTTTTGGCATCAGTAAGACGTCAGACATCTAAACAATAGTTTTGAACAGTAATTTCCTCCATAACAGCAGGAAACCCCCCTCTGCTTCCAACTCCTCCCTCCGTGGGCGTTCTTCTTGGCTGCAGCGGCCGTCACAAGCTTGTCACCAGTCTCACTGCTTTGCTGCTGCTGCTGCCTGTCTGCGCGGCCGCTGTTTGAGGAAGTCTGGATGGACTCGCTCGCTTCTTGGAGTTTTGGTTGAGAGCTTTGATGAAGCTTTTGCGATTCTGGTCATATTTATGCTGCGTGTTTCAAAGTGTGTTCCACCTGTAATCTATTATGCAAATTTGCAATCCCGCATCGCCAGCAATCAGCGCGAAAACGAAAGCGTTTTCCCCCATCCATTTTCATGAGAATGGCTGCTTTTTGCTTGCCTTCCTCTAGTCAGGAGAGCACTGTCGCCACTTAGTGGGTCGGTGGAATGGGTTGTAAACGTTCGGTGGCTCCAATAATTATATAAGAGATGTAAAAGGGTTAGATGCACATCCCACGGTCAAAAAAAAAAAAACATTTTTTTGACGTATTAATACGTCATTGGCAGTCAACCGTTGGATTATTTTTGACGGATTAATACGTCATTGGCAGTGAACGTGTTAAAACACCCGCGGCTTATAGTCCGGTGCGGCTTATATATGTAAAAAACAGTCAACTTTGCAGGTGCGGCTTATACTCCGGTGCGGTTTATAGTGCGGAATTTACGGTATATATTATATATATTATAATTAGTTGTGGGGCGGGGGGGGTGTCACTAACCCTCCCTTCCCCCCCAACTTGCAATTTTTGCTAGTTCCAGAAAATGTATTGCATCCTAATAACATTAAACTTTGCAAATTGGATGTCATTTTTTTGAAAGCCGCTGCAAAATCAAGCATTTTTGATCGCAACGATCAAAAAAAGTGTTGAGTGCACATTTGTTTCAGAATAATAAATTAACTGCACTTTTCTGTGTGAATTTGTCTTGGTGCCGTTGCAGAGTCACAGCAGCTGTGTTCCAGAGGGCAGCACTTTGTCTTGGTGCCGTTGCAGAGTCACAGCAGCTGTGTTCCAGAGGGCAGCACCTTGTCTTGGTGCCGTTGCAGAGTCACAGCAGCTGTGTTCCAGAGGGCAGCACTTTGTCTTGGTGCCGTTGCAGAGTCACAGCAGCTGTGTTCCAGAGGGCAGCACTTTGTCTTGGTGCCGTTGCAGAGTCACAGCAGCTGTGTTCCAGAGGGCAGCACTTTGTCTTGGTGCCGTTGCAGAGTCACAGCAGCTGTGTTCCAGAGGGCAGCACTTTGTCTTGGGGATGTTGCAGAGTCACAGCAGCTGTGTTCCAGAGGGCAGCACTTTGTCTTGGTGCCGTTGCAGAGTCACAGCAGCTGTGTTCCAGAGGGCAGCACTTTGTCTTGGTGCCGTTGCAGAGTCACAGCAGCTGTGTTCCAGAGGGCAGCACTTTGTCTTGGTGCCGTTGCAGAGTCACAGCAGCTGTGTTCCAGAGGGCAGCACTTTGTCTTGGGGATGTTGCTCCATTTATGAACACTGCAAAGTGTGTGTAAGTACAGCAGGGATGGAAAATACCAAAATATATCCTGCTCAAGTTGAAGTTAAAATTTGCCCTAAGTTAACCTGTTGAAGTTGAAGTGTAATTGGTTAAAGTAAGAAGGAGCCCATCTTTTTGTATTTTCCACCCCTACTGTTATTCACACACACACACTTTACATTATACTGCACAGAAATCGACCAATATCACCAAGACAAATTCCTGCTAATCTGCAGTACTTGGAAATACAGTTACCCCGTAGCCTAATGGGTATATATACAAAATAAATAAAAAATTAAATCAGAAGACACTTGACTTTTTTAATAGATGTCATTTAAAATGTAGCAAAGTACAATTATTGAGTCAAAACATATATACTGAAATAGAAGTCAATTTACATGAAAAAGCACAATTTCAGTACGAGTAATTAGTTACAGCCTGAGTGAAAGCTCGTTATGTATTGTCAGTTTGATTCCCTGTCTCACACTGGTTCTAATGACGTGAATAAAATATGTAATATAATAAAGCATTTTCTGTTTGTATTTTCATTTTGAGTTTATTCTCTTGACTGTTTTCCATGTGCCTGTCTTCATCTTGCTAATTTGATGTCCTACTAGTTGACTTTTTCCTGTGTGTGTGTGTGTGTGTGTGTGTGTGTGTGTGTTCAGTGCATCAACAGTGCATGATGCATCTAATAAGAACAGACTCACCCAAATTACGATCACATTTTAAAAATAGATTTATTTTGCAAACCGAGGAGCTGTTTTCCAATCTTTTTCCAAGCGAACGTTGAATTTAATTCCGAGATCAATCAAAATAGTCAAACCACCAAAATACATGTGAGAAATTCTGTTGTGCCTCTGAAACGCCATAAACAAAAACAAACCAAAATCAACACCAAACAAAACCCCTTCAATGGCGAGGACTTGTGAGGTGAGCTGTGTGTGGGGAGTGTGGCGTTCTGTGAGTCCTTCAAATGGCAACTACGGTAATAAATGAATGAATGGGAGCGGTGACTGATAAAAGCGGTGTAAACCAGGAACAATGGCAGTCAAATAAAATGACTTTCTGTTCCAAAATGTGATCTGTGCTACACATTACCTGTGATGTGATCTGTGCTACCTGATCACATCACAGGTGATGTGATCTGTGCTACCTGAACACATCACCTGTGATGTGATCTGTGCTACCTGAACACATCACCTGTGATGTGATCTGTGCTACCTGAACACATCACCTGTGATGTGATCTGTGCTACCTGAACACATCACCTGTGATGTGATCTGTGCTACCTGAACACATCACAGGTGATGTGATCTGTGCTACCTGAACACATCACCTGTGATGTGATCTGTGCTACCTGAACACATCACCTGTGATGTGATCTGTGCTACCTGAACACATCACAGGTGATGTGATCTGTGCTACCTGAACACATCACAGGTGATGTGATCTGTGCTACCTGAACACATCACAGGTGATGTGATCTGTGCTACCTGAATGCATCACAGGTGAGTGAGGGCGATACAACACATGGACAGACTAGAACCTCTGAACAGGATTCTACTGTGTTATATGGTAGGATGCACATTGCACCGATTTATGGGCCAAAGGTGTTTATGGTTCAGTGGCTAGTCTGCTGTCATCAGTATTCAAACTGCTGAAAGTGCTACAAACTTGAGAAATCCAAACAGTGGCAGTGGTAGTGTTCCAGTATAGTTCCAGTATAGTGTCATAATATGTCAGGAGAAACTTCCTCTGGGCAGAGTTCCCCTCGGTATCTCAGGTCATGATCGGCACCATCGTCTATCGGTCTGACGACAATTAGATATGGGGGTGACGGCCAATATTTCTGGGTTTCCGGTGTAGCCAGTGGACATCCAAGTCAAGACTTCCTCTTCCGTGTGGTAGGGCATTCACGACTAGTGAATTTTACTAGTCGACTAGTCGTCCCTAAAGGTAGTCGACTAGTCTTTTTTTTTATCTTCAAGAAAGAACATGAGGTATTTACACGACATACATGGACTATCATATCCCATATCCCCCACAAAGAACATCAAAACACAACAAAACAAAACAAGAAAACTGCATAAGATACACAATAATCCAAGAACAAACAAGACTATTGGACAAACAACCAAACAAAAACAATGCATTCAGCTCCTATCCTGATAAGCCTAATGACACTGGGGTAAAAAGTTCTTAAAGTCAAACTCTGTATGTGGTTGCCATATTTTGGGGATGTCTAAGAATCTGCCTTTGCTCTTGTAGTAATTGTTATCCAACGTATGGTAGCTTGAGAGTTCATTCCACCAGTGAACTACAGCTGGGGGATTGGATGCTTTCCAATTTAAAGCTATTAATTTCCTAGCTGCCAAGATCTATGTATTTACTTTGAATGCATTGTTTTTGTTTGTCCAATAGTCTTGTTTGTTCTTGGATTATTGTGTATCTTATGCAGTTTTCTTGTTTTGTTTTGTTGTGTTTTGATGTTCTTTGTGGGGGATATGGGATATGATAGTCCATGTATGTCGTGTAAATACCTCGTTCTTTCTTAAAGAAAAAAAAGAAAACGACGACTAGTCGACTACTAAGCACAGTGTCGACTAGTGGTTTTACTAGTCGACTAGTCTGTGAATGCCCTACCGTGTGGCGGTCACTGTTTAGTCCAAGCAACTTGAGACGCGAGAATGGTGTTGGAGTTGAGAGCGTCTCATACTGTATGCAGATATCTGTTTATAATGATTAGCTGAAATGTCGTCTGGACCTAACCCTGCGAGGCAGCTGGATTCGCGAGATCACAATCGTGGGAGAAATCCATCTTGCTACACTCCAAGCTATTGGTTTAACTCTATCCAAACAGTGTTTCGGACCAATCAGCATCCAGACGACGGCGAGAAGCGAGCCCGTGATAGACGGTGACAGATGGTTCATCCAATCACCTGCCAGGTAACTTTTGAACAAGCCTGCCCTTTTCCAGACTGTTTCCAAAGAAACAGTCCAAAATGGTTCTGTGTAACAAGCAATCTGGCAGCATCAGGTTAGTCTGAACCTAAAACACCTACAAAAAGTATCAATGTTTGGCCCAATCCCAATTCACCTCTTGGCCGTTCCACTTAGCCCTTAACCAGGGGCGGTTTTAGCATCAGAGCTTTGGGTGGGCTCAGCCCACCCAAAGAAGAACATTTTGTACAGTTTCAAGTAAAAATTGATCAAACTGGCGCACTTTGAGATCAAAATGAAGAGACTAGATCTATGAAGAACTACACACATCAATATCTTCTTTACCGTTCTGTGGTTTTACAGCGATGAAAAAATAATTGTTTCCCAGGGGAGTTTCAAGTAAAGTAACATTTTGCTTTGTAGGCTAAACAAAAGTAAAATTAAATCAAAAGGGAACTTCCTAACTTATTGGCTGGAATTATATTCCGACAAGATAATAATATACTGTAAGCACTAAAGCAGGAGTTTGCAGTCAACTAGTTGAAATTAATATGTGGCAGTAGGCTATTTGTGGGGGTCAAAATCTATGTAGGGTGTACCACCACAACTAGATCAGTGGAAACACTGACTATTAAATTGTGTGACTAGAAAGACACCAATAAATCTGAGAAAATGTACTTTAATTTTGAACAACAGCACTACAACGGTGGCATTACAAATGGTATTATGAATTTATTGTGGGAAAAAACAAGAATGCCACTTTTTTTCATGAACTTTAAGCAGAAAATTAAAAAATAGTTTTAAAGCAAAAATAAATAAAGATCATTTTAAAGCAGCTACGAGCAAGATTTTCGATTGTTATTAAACAGTATAATTACAATATTGATGCATCACATCTTATAACCTATAATAGTAGCTGAGACCAAAGCCGTGTGAATCGGAGATTGCTCTCTTGATGATTATAGAGTGTGTGTCTGTCTAACCTCGCGTCACCAGGGAGCTCTCTCTCTTTCTGCCTACCGGCGGTGATTTTTATTCGCACATAGGTTACGCAATAACCACGCCCTGTGCCCGCCTACGCAGCAGTCAAGCGCCGGGATTGGCCAGGAGCAAGTCTTTTGTCTTCTTCTTTTGACAGATGGAATCCCACACCACAAACACTGGAGGGCACGCAGCCCAGCGATTTCATGAATGGGGAGATGGGGGGGAGGAGGAGGAGGGGGTGGGTGGGAGATGGGGGGGGGAGGGGCTGGGGGGGAGGAGGAGGGAGGGGTGGGGGGAGCAGGGTGAAGGAAGGAGGCCGGGGAGGGAGGAGGGTAGGGGGTATGGGGGCAGGGTGAAGGAGGGAGGGATGAGGGGAGCAGGGTGAAGAGGGTGAAGGAAGGAAGCCAGGAGATGGCAGAGGAGGGAGGGGATGAGGGGGGGGAGGGGTGGGGAGATGACTTCAAATCCCCTGCAGGAATCAAACCTGCACTTCTCTGCATACAATGCAGTTGTTAAGGTGACTGCCTTAACCCCTAGACCATCAGCTAGGTAACTTACAATGGATCTCTAGGCAGTTTTGTTATGGCTTTCCCAATGAAAGACTTGAAAAGGTTTTAGTGTCCGTACCGGGATTCAAACCACAAACCTTTGGGTTGGAAGGCATGGTCTTTCACCACTGGACTACAGCCCAGCTCAAACACACAGAACATGCAGCAAGTCAAATAGATGTGGTTAAGATTAGGGTTTTCTTAACCACGACCATACCCTAACCCAATTGATATGGTGGTGGTGGTGGGGGGGGTATATATATATATTTTTAATATTTTGTTTTCAATTATTAATATTATTATTTTCACATTTGCTAATCATTAACCACTCTATTCAGGAATTGACCGACTAATCAGCAACTATCTAAACTAATATATTCATGAACTGACATGTATTAATCATTAAAGAAACAGAGATGGCAGAGGGAAGAACAGGGTGAAGGAAGGGAGCCAGGGGAGGGGACTTCAAATCCCCTGCAGGAATCGAACCTGCACTTCTCTGCATACAATGCAGTTGTTAAGGTGACTGCCTTAACCCTTAGACCATCAGCCTAGGTAACTTACAATGGATCTCTAGGCAGTTTTGTTATGGCTTTCCCAATGAAAGACTTGAAAAGGTTTTAGTGTCCGTACCGGGATTCAAGGAAGGCATGGTCTTTCACCACTGGACTACAGCCCAGCTCAAACACAGAGAACATGCAGCAAGTAAAATAGATGTGGTTAAGATTAGATTAGGGTTTTCTTAACCACGACCATACCCTAACCCAATTGATATGGTGGTGGGGTGGTTGGGGGGTTTATATATATATATATATTTTTTTTTTATTATTTTGTTTTCAATTATTAATATTATTATTTTTACATTTACTAATCATTAACCACTCTATTCAGGAATTGACCGCCTAATCAGCAACTATCTAATAATTAACCAATATATTCACGAACTGACATGTATTAATCATTAAAGAAACAGTTAACTACTCTGAGTCTGCACTGAGTGCTCATAAGTGTCAAAATAGAAAACCAGATTCAAACATAGGCAGAATGGTTCCAGGTCCATGTTTATCATACCAGAATGTTAGCACAACAATACAAAACTCACAGCAACAAGTAGACCAGTGGTTTATTGATAGTATTCTGTGACATCACCACACAGACATCTTGTCTGATTGTAATCAATTAACAGGTGATTACAATCTAATTACACACACAGCCAATGAGCTGTGTGTAGTGTAAAGTGCCATATTGGTGGGAAATGCATGTGACATCATGGGAATACTATGAATAGACAAGTCCAAGTGAATCAGTTGTTATTAAGCTTTATACGAGGCGGACGAGTCTGTTGTGGCCTTCACCTTGTCAGTCTCACGTGTCTCATCTCACGCATGGGCTCCTGGCCAATCCCGGCGCTTGACTGCTGCGTAGGCGGGCACAGGGCGTGGTTGTTGCGTAACCTATGTGCGAATAGAAATCACGCACCAGCGGACCGGATAAACCCGGAAGTGAAACCCGGAAGTGAAACGCAGCTGCCTGCCTTCCACTGTTTCGCTCTGCCTAGCAACAAACCATAAACAAGGAGAACGCCAGAACGGGCTTGCTACTCTCGCGAACATCTCTCGTTATATTCTAACAGGTTTTTTGGAAGTTATTTTGTGGTTATGGCCGAAGTGGCTGCTGCAAACCGTTTCATTTCACTTCCTGATCTGCCCTGGCCACAGACAGACTAACACTGGCCGATTCACTCGGGGTTCAAGCGAGACTACTCTGCGTTGGTCTCGTCTACTATTACAGGTAAGATGTGATGCATCGATATTAAATTTAGACTGTTTAATAACAATCGAAAATCTTGCTCGTAGCTGCTTTAACAGAAACTGCTACTAATGACCACCATGGATTTGGAGAGATTTCTTTTTTTTTTTTTTGGGTGGGCTGAGACTATTTTTGGGTGGGCTAAAGCCCACCCAAAAAAGGCCTAGAACCGCCCCTGCCCTTAACCACCTTCCACTTAGCCCTTAACCCTCCCTACGCGGAGGTGATCCGATTCTTTTTTGCATCAGACCTAGGATGAAGGGGGAGGGGCTTACTGGCCCTCCAAACGAAGATTTTCCAGGGACACACTCCAAACCAAGGGCTCAGAAGGAAATCGCTATTAATCAGCCAAAACTGAACCAAAAGTTACAAACGTTTATATCTGAGTTGAATGCCGATACAAAGGACTGTGGATGCTCTGGATGTGTGTGTGAATTTGTTTGTGGCAACATTTCATTAAAAAAAGGATCGCAATTCAGACCGAACCACGACTTGCCGCACAGCCGAGGCAGGTGGTTGTTTGCAGGCAGTGCAGCGGGGGACGCCTGTGTGTGTGTGTGTGCGTGTGTGTGTGTGTGTGTGTGTGTGTGTGTGTGCGTGCGTGCGTGCCCACCCTGGTCTTGGAAGAGGAGAAACGGCCATCTTTGCAAATATCAAGTTTTGAAATGTGCGTTTCAACATTTCGACCCAGTAATCCTTTGTATTACCCTTAACTCATTGAATGCCAATGACGACAGCTGTCGTCAATTCAAATACTGACGTAGAGTGCCAAAGACGACGATTGTCGTCAATTGCGTTTTTTGACGGTGGGACGTGGATCAATCCCTGATACATCTCTGGTACAACTATTGTAGCTATTGGAGGTCTATAACCTATTTTACAGAACCCTTAGGTGGCGACAGTGCTCTCCACATAACAGAAAGGCAAGGAAAAAACAAAGAAGAAGTCGTTATGGAAACGGAAATCGCATCGCATCCGTATGCATCGATATGCTGAAGCACGTTACTGCAGCTGTGCCTGCAGCAGCCAATCTGCTCCCACAATTGAGCCGCTCCGTGTCGGTTGCGACAGCACATCCGCACATCCACACCGTGGAGTTGTTATTATTCTCAACTGGAAGCATCGTTGCCGGTGACAAACACACGCGGAACGCTGTAAAAAAACTGGATGTTGCGCACCCTTCACTGTGCGCACAGCAAACTCAGCAGAGAGCCACCACAGACAGGAGGAGGAGTGTGCAGTTGAGGCGAGGCGGGGCGGGGCGGGGCGGGGGGGGGGGGGGGGGCACGCAGAGCAGCACGCAACACCCAGACAGACCCAGGCAGCAGGACAGGATTGACAAACGCAAGCCAGAATATCCGATGCCCACCAGCAGCAAATCAAGACCAGCAAGAAGCTGCAACCAGCAGCGCACGCAGGGGCCAGCGCTGCTGGTTGTAGCTAAAAATATTATTCTGCCAAACAAAATTCCCTGGCCTAAACTGTTTTATTGAAGGAAATTATTTTTGAGGTGTGACTACATTAGAAAAGATTAGCTTCAGAGTCAGTGATGTGCTTGAAATGTTTAATTTCACAAAAGGCCAATTATCTCAGCTTCTAGAAAAAAATTGCTGTTTTTGGATGAATCAAGCTATCTTCTCCGGCTCATAACTAAAGAACGGAAAATGGGATCAATAAACTTTTTTTTGCAGATGATAGAATAGAGTCTCATCGTTCTTTGTGCGTGTTCAGTGTTTACATAGTAATATCACACAATATTCTGTGGGCCTCGAGAAATCACTGAAAACGCTCTGAAACTCTGGCACTGGGAGCGTCCGTTCTCCAAAAGTGGCTGGCACTCAATGAGTTAAAGGAAGATATTCACATATTTCTGTAAGTTTTGGTTGGGTATCTTGCACTTATTTTAACATGGACAGTATGCCGGCTGGAAGCTGTAAACAGATGTAGATAGAAGTTGCCAGCCAGCCAGCAACTGCAAGCAGGTCCGCATACAGCATTTAACACTGAAACCTGACTATTAAAATACATTATTTTTGGACACCCGAACCAGTGAAAACCCTGTACCCCGGGTATAATATATGGTACATGGTATAAGAGGGTACTGCATCGTGCACCACTTGGATTATGAAGCAACCCAATCGCCAGAATAAAATGTTGGCATTTTACATGTCTGAAAATCAGAATCTGTAAAATATCGACGTAAATTTTAATATACAATCCTATGGTATATTAAATATGTATTACCTAATACAATTATAATCATGTTTTCCAGTGGCTCCTGAGCAAACCAGGCAACTAATAAAATGGTATAATTTTAATATTAATAATTTATCAAGAATTTCTTTAATTTGTGGAAATATGCATTATGACAAAATGATATATCTATGAGAATCTGCAGACTTCATTCAATCTGTTTGAACCAGAAAAAGCTTTATCCCAGTTTGGCAAAAATGATGACGTAAGGCAGTTGTGTTCAACCCCTACCCCCTTCTGGCTCCGTTTTGAAGGGCGAGGGGCAAAATGAGGGGCACTCAAAAACAAGGGGTAGGGGTATAAAATAAGAAGTGAGATGAAGCCCCGCCCCCTCTGTACTGTGCGGAGAAACGTTCGACTCATGTAATGAAAGAAACAGATTGCTTACAAAATTGCCTTTGAGAAAATTACAGGAGTTGGCAATTCTCCCGGGCACGAAGTAAGAGCTTCTAATAAATGACCGGCACATGGAAGAGGAAGTCTTGGCCCGGATGTTCCCTGGGTCCACCAGAAACTCTTGACCTATTGACCCCAGACTAATCGTCATTTAGACCGATAGGGTTCTTCTGAGATTGTGAATCGGCAAAATGACGTAAAGAGTCCGGATGATCTGAGGATTATGACGCTTTTTTAAAAACGTCGTACCTCCTTTGTAGTCACATCACTCTCGCACGCTACGTATACAGAACCCATCCAACATGAACGGGAGTCATTCTGAAAGTAAGACTAGATTTCACGAACTCTTGGGAAAGTCTTTGGGAGATATGCAAGGTTTACACCAGCCAGCAGCATTGTGGGGATGCTGCACCTGGTTGGTTCAGTCCACTTTCAAAACTGAACCAAAGCTTTCTCAGGACGTTTTCACACCTAGAGTTAATTTGCTCTGGTCTGAATCAGTTGATGAGTTTGTAAACTTGGGAGCATTTGCACCTTGGTTCAGTTTCTTTTCACATGGACAAACATCCCAGGAAAACAAAATGCATGAGAACCATGTGAGAGCGTTGACTGCTTATTGGTCAGCTGTGTCTGGGGCGGAACCAAGAAAGTAAAAACAGGACGAAGGTCCTGTGTTCTGTCTGACTAGTGTACATTGCTTTGCAATTTAACATGGAGCAACGGCAGAGTTGCCATTTACGGACTCCCTAAAGTCCCGAAAGGTGATGATTTTTTTCTTTTTTTAATCTTGTGCGCACAAGATAAGTAGAAGTTATTTATCTTGTGTGCAAAAAAATATCACCTTCCAGGACTTTAGGGGCTCCATAGGCATCTGCTTGTCACTGTTGAAATTATCTGGGAAATACCAGTCAAAACTGTCCTAGCAGAATGCCAAATGCACTTGGCGGAAACGTCTTGAAACTACTATAGGCTTGTTGTAGGCTAGTTGTAATACTATAATAGTAATACTATAGAACACGTTCCCACCACAAACAAACCTCTCCAGACCGAGACCACCTCCACCCTGAGTGCGATTACGATGAACTGAAACAACCAACCGAACCGCACCAAGGGAGTAAACGAACCACAGTTCAATTGAACCGGACTAAAAGCGCAGGTGTGAAAACGCCCTAAGATCCAAATGGACCCAGTAACAACTTGGGGTTCCTCATTATATCCCCAAGGCGTTCCTTGAAGAACCTCCATTACCCCCATTATGTTTGAGGTGTTTGAGGCTTATCACCACAGAGCTCACGAGCTCTGTGGTGGGGGGTTCCTTGAGGAACCTTGTGGCTGCAGTCTGGAGACCCCCTGACAGCTCTTCAAAGCCCATCGTCCCTCCGGAGCAAAGGGAGCAGCCGTCTCTGAGTCTCTCCACAGTCTGAGCAACAAACAGAAGCAGCATAAATAGAATGAGGCACATTCAAAGTGTTCCTTCGTGTCTGAGTCTGCAGTCAAAGCTGCGTGACTCCAGCCACTCCTTCATGTGACGCTCCTCATGTCAGAACGGCAGCGGAGCTCTGAGCACGCTCACTCGGGGAGGTACCTCGCGGCCCCGCAGTGTGGTCCGTCACGTCACAACGAGGTCACGGTGGTGGAACGGGCGGAGTGGGCGTGGCCTAGTGTGGAAAGCAGTGGTGACGGGAACGGGCAGGGGGCGGGGCTTGACGACGGCGACACCCTCTGCCGAACGCGAGCCTCCGGCGGCGGTAGGCTCTCGGCCAGTCGCGTCAGCTGCTCCTCTCCCTGCTTTATGAGGTCGTCCAGGTGGCGCTGGCGAATCAGCAGCAAGGGTTTGGCGGCGAGGAAGCGGCGGTAGTGGCGGAACTGCTGCGCGGTCAGGCGGCCCGACAGGATCCCCTCCACCACACGCCCCCTCCGCTCCAGGTTCTCCTTCAGCTCCCGGGCATCTTCTGTCTGACTGAGCAGCTGAGAGCGCTTCTGATGCAGAGAGTCCTGAGAGGAAACAACATCTGTCAGTTGATATGGCTTATCTAAAGCTAGAACAGCAACCAGTCATCAATTAGTTGTCAACTATTAAATGAACTAGAAATATCGCGTGTGAAGCAGGGCGTGCACAGTTGAGCGAATGTGGGCTCGGCCCGGCCCCGCGCAGAACCCCTCGCAGAACCCCGCGCAGAACCCCTCGCCTTATTAAAGTAGTGAGGCTGCCAACTATTGATTGATGATTCAGTAATCGGTTTGAGTAATTCTTTAAGGAGGGGGGGCAAGTACAAATTTTCTAAATTGTTCTGATTCCAGCTGCTTAAATCTGAATATGTTCTGGTTTCTTTACTCCTCCAGGCGTTTGAGGACATCATCTTGCTTTGGGTAATAGCTACTGAACGACATTTTTCACCCTTTTCTGACATTTTATAGACCAAACAACTAATCGATTAATTGAGAATGAAATGACAACGGAAATAGGCTGCAGCCCTATCTGAAATCATCTTCAGAAAGGAGAGCAGAGAAGCTGAGAGAGATTCTGATGAGAGAGGGAACGAGGGCAATAGGAGCCGCGAGGGCTACGCCGCGACGAGTAGGAGGGCCGCCGCGGTCTAGGGCGTGGGCCCGGGTGCAGATCTTGGTGGTAGTAGCAAATATTCAAACGAGAACTTTGAAGGCGGAAGTGGAGAAGGGTTCCATGTGAACAGCAGTTGAACAGAGACCTCTGTGCATCATCCAACTTATGAAACAGCTGCTCAGATAAAAAGGCCAGAATTATTTTTATTATTCGACTCAAAATATCGACTAAAACTGATTTTATTCCAAAGTGAAAGTCATTTACAAGCTTCTGCCAAACGGTCCAGCAGCCTGCAGGGAGGTGTTCCTGCCACCAGGTGGCACCACTTCATCTGATTATAGATCAACAACACACAGGCAGGCAGAAAGACAGACAGCAGACTAGGGCTTTCACGACTATTGAATTTTACTAGTCGACTAGTCGTCCCTAAAGGTAGTCGCCTAGTCTGAGTTTTTTTCTCCCCCCGCTCAACTCACGTCAAAAGGTTTCAAATGCAACCAGGCAGCAGGGCTATGAGATGCAGGCATAACAAATGTAGTAGGCGGGGCCAACCTGGGGTTATGTGAAAAGCAGAGCCCTCAATTGGCTTTGAGAGGTTGTTTACAAATTAACCACGATCTGATTGGACTAAACCCAGCATGCCTGTCTGAGCTGGAGATGCTGATTGAGTGACTGCAGTAACAACGGCACTAATTTCTCCAAATAGTTTAAATTCTGTTTGGTTAATAACATGGCATAATGTAGAAAATGATTGTTAAAACAAATCTATGTTCAACAACAACAAACGTTATGTCCACCTTCGGTCGCGACTGATGAATAGCGTTACTAAAGTAACATTATGCCCAAACAGATCAACTTCAGATATAACTTGTGAAACTACTATATAAAATAAAATAAAATAAAATATAAATAAACATTAAAGGAGAATTTTGTTTTTTTACACCACAGACGTTATTTCCAGCTTAAAATATGATGTTTTACTCACCCAAATAACTTTGGTTTCATTCGGCTGCCCACAGAAGATATTGAGCTCGGAGTAGCATCCTCAAACAGGCTATAACGGGCGCAAACGGGGCATGCTGCATGCGCTCTGTAAATTACACATTTTCTGTCACATCGCGGTTCATTATGGTATATAATTATGAGAACATGAATTAGCGATCTAACTAACTAATCTAAGCGAGTCAACTCTGACCTACCCCAGATGTGCTTCAGAAGAAGCAGTGAGAAGCGCTTCTGTTTGGTAACAGAAGAAGAAGATAAACCACAGAAGAAGAACATACTGTAAGCCCATCCAGGGCAGGTCAGAGTTGACTCGTTCTCTGTTGTGTTGTTAGCTTAGCAGCCTAGCTTGGCATATACAGTAGATATGATCTGATGTGAAGATTATGGACGATTCAATTCAATTGCCGCTCGTGTGGAATAAGGCCACATATCGACAACAACAAACAGCAGCAGGAGATAAAGCGGGAGGTGTTATCTATGTGACGGACACTCGGACAGCAAACAGAGCAGGCTGTCGGCACTCGGCAGCACAGGAGGTTAGTTAGATCGCTAATTCATGTTCTCATAATTATATAACAACCATAATGAACCGTGATGTGACAGAAAATGTGTAATTTACAGAGCGCATGCAGCTGGCCCCATTTGCGCCCGTTATAGCCTGTTTGAGGATGCTACTCCAAGCTCAATATCTTCTGTGGGCAGCCGAATGAAACCAAAGTTATTTGGGTGAGTAAAACATCATATTTTAAGCTGGAAATAAGGTATGTGGTGTAAAAAACCGAAATTCTCCTTTAAGTGACTGATACATTCATTGTTGCCAACGCGGAATGAGCTGCACTAGATTGACTAACATGTGTCTAACATGTGTCTAACATCGCCATCTCTATTATAATGGGTTTAATAAATAGTGGCTATTGTAAGAAAAAGTATAAAGGGAAATGCATTGCAACGCAAACAGAAATGCAAAACTTACTTACCATGAAACGCCATAATAAACTGCATGGTGGTAAACGTTATTCCATTACGATACTCTACAAAGTAAAGTGCAGTCATGTTGCTGCTGCTGCCTGCGGTATCCGTACCGCCACCGGGTGTAGCGATGGTTATGCATAGCGCTGGTACTGCTGTTTTCACCTTACATATCTTGCAGGTGACCATTTGATCTGCTCAGGTTATTACTATTTCCAAACTGTGAGTCCGCCATGTTTGTAATGCTCTCTACTTCATCTGCTCTCCCATTACTGCCACTTTGGCAGTCAACACACCCACAGCGCCTCCCAGTGACATATCTGCTGTACTGCTTTATTAACACTGCACTGTGCAAACAGGGAAAACCAAGAATGACGACTAGTGGTTTTACTAGTCGACTACCGTAGTTGGTGAATGCCCTACAGCAGACAGACAGGCAGGCAGGCATGACAGACAGACAGGCAGACAGACAGAGGCCGACAGACAAGCAGACAGACAGTTACCCTCTCCTCCTCCTCCTCCTCCAGGCTCATCAGAGTCTTGTTGATCCTGGACAGCCGACTGCAGAGAGACAGCAGCAGGTTCACCAGCTTCTCCAGGTCTCCTGCAGGTTACCACAGTCAGGGAGAGGTGAGACAGGTAACAGACAGCATACTGAGACAAATAGAGTACCGCAGTTATCATGTGTTTTTGTAGGGCCAACACAGAAGTCATGCACTTCCTGGTTCCTACGTGTGAAAGTCAATGGTTGGTTTAATGTCTGAAATAAGGTCTGTGGTTAACAAAAGTTTATGGAATGGCAAACTTTGTGTTCAGCAAGATAATCTTCACAAATGGGGACCACTTGTATCACTTTTGAAGCGTTTTCTGAATTATTATTAATATATATATATTTTTTTACGATTCAAAAGATGCCCTCTTTTGACCTTATTTCAGACATTTAACAAAAATCCCCAAGCAAAAATCCCATTGACTTTGAGACGAGGGAACCGGAAGTGCTAACAGGTCTTAGTCAGGTCATAGGACTCATTCCTGCACCTATGAACATGTGGTACTTGTCCTTCTCGTTGGGCTTGCAGTGCTCCTGCACCAGGGTGTCCATGCTGCACCCCAGGGTGCTGTGGCTCCTCTGCTCCTCGGCCAGAGCCTCCCTCTCCCTCCGCAGGGCCGCCACGCTCTGCCTCAGAGCCCCACACAGCTCCGCCTGCACGCCACCAGGAGAACAGTATAGACCATATCAAACATATGCCAGAGTCAGCGTGACGTCACACATTGGTTTTTGGACTCCCGTTTGAAGCCTATTATCGCCATGTTTTCTATTCTTTTTTTTTTCCGATTTTCTCCCTAATTGTACCTGGCTAATTTCCCCCTGCTGCCCCGGTCGCTGCTCCACCCTCTGCCGATCTGGGGAGAGCCGTAGACTAGCACCATGCTTCCGCCGACACATGCGCAGTTGCCGAGCCGCTTCTTTTCACCTGACAGCGGGGAGCTTCACCGCCAGGACGTAGCACGTGGGAGGATCGCGCTATTCCCACCAGTTCCCTTCTGTCACGACCAGGTGCCCCCGACCGACCAGAGGAGGCGCTAGCGCAGCGTCCAGGACACATACCCCCAATCCGGCTTTCCCACCCGCAGACACAGCCAATCATGGCTGTATGGACGCCCGACCAAGCCGGAGGTGAGACGGGGGCGCAAACCGGCAACCCTCGTGTTGGTAGGCACGTAATCTACCGCTTCACTACCCGGACGCCCGCCATCTTGTGGTTCTTGTGCAGCTCGCGCAAGACGGCACAAGACCAGCGGTTTCCCAGAGCCGCAGCTGCGCCTGCTATTGGTCCGTGATCGGCAAGCTGTGTGATCACTGGACAGGCAATCTGGGAAACAATAGTCTATTTTTATTTGAAAAATAGACTCTGGGACAGCCCTAACTTTTTTCCCGGCTTCCTGTACAGCGCACCTCTCCTGCCACCGTCACTTCCTTTTTGATTCATTTATAATAAACACTGGCTATCAAAACACATCCTTGTTAAACCCACATATTGTCAGTTTCGATGCATGAGGTAAGCATGTTTAATTAATGCTCATCACTCAATGTAGGGAAATAAGGCTACATAGCCACTAGTGTTCTGTGGACGAGCTACTCCCTCCACTACCCCCTGCAATCCCCCCCCCCCCCCCACACATTCCCCCCCCCTCGTTTTTCTTGTTTTTTGTGTCTGTTAACTCCTTACATATAACAACAAATGTTTATGTATTGTATAATATTCAAGTGTGCCTTTATTACTATTCAATCTAGTAATAATGTTAAAAATCTTAATTTGAGTATTGAAGGTGATACCCATTCGTGTGTCGTGTTTGTCACTTTTATGTTGTTTGTTCATGAGGACCGCAATGGAAACAAGCCTATGCTTTAGCTATGGCTTTATTGTGTTTTTATCCTCGGTGATTTGTCTGTATCTGTATTTGTGTCCCTGTTCTTTGTTGACATTCACCAAATAAAGTCAATCAATCAATCAATCAGACTGAACTTCTCTAAATGTCCAAGAAAGAAAAACAAACGCCTGAATATATGATGGTAAAAGTAAGTATATGAACTTATTGCTGTAACGCTCGTGTGTCAGAATAAGAATATGAACTTGTATATATATATATATATATATATTTTTTTTTAACCTTTATTTATACAGGGGGAGTCTCACTGAGAGCAATGCTCTCTTTTTCAGGAGTGCCCTGTTCACATTCACACACACATTCATACCTGGAAGCTGACCAGTACAACCACAGTCTGATCTGTTGGCCACTGAGCAGCTCCACTGGAGCGGTTGGGGTTAAGGGCCTTGCTCAAGGGCACCTCAGTGGTGGTAATGAGGGAGGGGCAAGCGCTGCCTTTTCACTTTCCCCACCCCAGATTTATCCTGCTGGTCCCGGGGATTGAACCGACGACCTTCCGGTCACAAGCTCGCTTCTCTAACCATTGGGCCACCACTGCCCAATTTTTGTCTACACACACACACACACACACACACACACACACACACACACACACACACACACACACACACACACACACACACACACACACACACACACACAACACTGTGATGTAAAGTGTGTCTGACCTTCCTGGTGTCGAGGTCTCTCTCCTCCTCGTCCAGATCTGTCTCCATCCCTCGCTCCGCACCGACGCCATCTTGGATTCTAGAGAGAGAGTACGAATTAAAAAATGTCAAATTCACCAACATCCCATTTCTTCATCAACTCATCTTTATTCATTCATTTATTTAAGGAATAAAGAGATCAGAAACAGTGATGGAAAGAAAGATTAAAAAGGAAAAGAGGGGAAGAAGGATAAAGCCCAATTTATGCTTCGTCTGCCGACACTTTTGAAACGGTCGCTGACAGAAATGAGGACTTGAGTCGACACTTTCAAGTGTCGGCGAGAGGTGTCTGCTACCTGGTGAAATGTCTAGTGTCGCTGACTACGTCACATAGTGTCGCGCAAGTCTGATTGGCTATATAGACGGCACCCGCTTGACTTCCTTGTTTTAGTTTTCGCTGAAATGAAATGAATGAAAGTGTCCCCGCTATTTTGATCAGCATGTCCTTGATGTATGACTTCGTGAAATTCACAAAGAACACCGTGACCAACTTCCCAGAGAGAGAGGAGGTGAGTTGTGTGGTTGTGTGTCGTTATATGCGGCTGCAGTTACATCTTGCCTCCGACGTGGGTTCACTGACAGCATTCCCTCTGTCTGCACTAGTTCTCTGCCTCCCTCTGTCTATAGCGTCACGTGACCGTTGAGCCGAGGAGAGAAGCATAAATGCAGCAACATGAGCGACACTTTATTTTCCGTCTGCGACCATGTGCTGAGCGACACTTTATAATAAGTATAAATTAAGCTTAAGGGTCCAAGTAAATGAGTGAATGAATCAGATTTATTTACAGAGGTAAATAAATGAATAAATAAATAAGAAACAGACATGCAAATTGGGAAAGAATGGTAGAAAGGGAGGAGCGCTTAAATTCTTCAGTGTCACCTTTATTCACAGTCCTGTTTGTTCATTCATTTATTTCTGTTTTAACCATTTGTTTATGATTTATAGGCTATTTTAATTCTGTCTTGGGAGAAAGAAAGAAAGAACGAAAGAAAGGAAGAAAGAAAGAAAGAAAGAAAAAGGGTTAATGAAACTGAAACCTCACAGACAAATTATCTGGGAAACGATGCTCAGCGATAAAATAAATTTTAACTCATTGAGTGCCAAGGACGAGTATGTTCGTCAATTCGTTTAGTAACGTAGAGTGCCAAGGACGAGTATGTTCGTCAATTGCGTTTTTTGACGGTGGGACGTGGATCAATGCCTAATACATCTCCTGTAAAATTTTGGGGCATGTTGAATGTGTATAACCTATTTTACCGACCCATTAGGTGGCGACAGTGCTCTCCAGATTAGAGAAAGTTGAGTAAAAACAGCAGAAAAAGCCGTGATGAAACCATTCTCATGAGAATAGTTTGGCTTTTCGCTGTCGCGCTGGGAGCCGGCGCACAACGGTGGGGGGCTCCGAAAATAGACTCTGGGTGCAGCACACTTTGAAACGCACAGCAGAAAGCCCAGAAAGCCCAGAATCGGATGCAGCTTCATCCCAGCTCACAACCGAAACCCCAGAAACGAGCGAGGCGAGCCCGATCCAGACTCCCCCGACGAGCGGCGGCCATCCGAACGTGGATCCGCAAGCAGCAGAGACTCGCCTGACAAGCAGCAGAGCGAGCAAAGCCACCAGAGACACACCCACGGAGGAGGAGTTTGCAGTAGAGGGGGGTGGGGGTGCTGTTATATTGAAGGAAATTACTGTTCAGATGTTTCAGGTCAGAAAATATTAGTTTCAGAGTCAGTGATTTGCTTGAAATGCTTAATTTCACAAAAGGCTCAATATCTCAGCTTTCTAGATGGAAACGCCTGTTTTTGCTGTTTTTGACCTATCTTCTCCGGCTGATAACTAAAGAACGGAAAATTATATCAATAAACTTTTTTTTGCTGCTGATACAATAGAGTCTCGTCGTTCTTTGTGCGTGTTCGGTGTTTACATAGTAATATCACACAATATTCTGTGGGCCTCGAGAAATCACTGAAAACGCTCTGAAACTCTGGCACTGGGAGCGTCCGTTCTCCAAAAGTGGCTGGCACTCAATGAGTTAAAAAAGTTTAAAAGAGAGAGGGAAGAAAGTAAAAGAAAAACACAAATAAATCTGGCTCTTGAGGGTCCGCTCTTCATTTCAGCATAAACACCTCTGAGCACTTAAACTGCTTTTATGCTTACGCAAAATCACCAGTGCCGTCCTATCGGCGCAGCTCGGCGGAGGGGGACGTGCTGCTCCTCGAAAATGTGACTCCGCGGCGTCAACGTGGACGTGACATGACCAGCACGAGAGCTGTGATTGGACGTACTTGTTGTGAGGAATGAGAAAATGCCATTTCCTCATTGAACAGTGCTTGTCCCTCATCTAGCAAAGCCTTCTGCAGGCTCACCGGAATGAGTTTTGAAATGGAGGGACAATAAAATGTCCCCCCACCGACATGATTGCAAGTTCTTGGTAAACGACACGATAGCGTCATATGTAATGGACATGAGTGTACCACAAGCCACCTAGTGTTTTGGACGTGTACCGCAGCCAACGCGCCGAGTTACGTTCTAGTATGCACAGTCTCGCTGTCGCCGCTAGTCGGCAGCAAGGCTCCAACTTGAGGCTGCGCAGAACCCTGTCAGCACCTTTATTCAAATAAACTTCAAGTTCAACCCAAAAGTCTGTCTGTTAGACCGGCTCACGACACTAGATGTCAGTGTTGTCCAACTGTTCAGATAGTAAACAGAGCTGTCTGTAGCACGCACTTTTTATATAAAGACGCATGTGGTTTTAGTTGCATCTGTTTTCTAGTTGTATCCACTTATAGTAACCATCCATATTACCTTTTTATTCCTATTTATTCCCTTTTTATGTATTGTATTTTACTTATACTTATTTATTATTTATATTATTTGATTTGAATTTATGTAAAGCACATTGTTTTTAGAGCTATACAACTCATTATTAAGTAGTATGAGAGTATAAACTGATTAAACTTAGTAAGTAGAGCCAGAATGCAACAGAAATTGAGCAGGCAGCAGTAAAACTGAGACTTCTACAACAGCGCCATCTATTTGGATTGATTCATTTGATGCAATTTAATTACCGTAGTTTGTTGTTTTTCTGGGGAAAAAACGTAATGTATTTCATGCCAGCTTAGGCAATCTGTTGTCTAAATCGATGTAGGCTAGTTAAAGGGCAAAATGCATGATGTTAGATTACCTGTCGTCCAAATGGCTGCTGCCCCTGCGTTCCCATGGCGATTTTCCGGCCAATCCAATGCTGGGAAAGATCTCCTCCATCAGCTCCACAGTAGTCTTGCCCCCCCATGTGTCCAGGAGGGGCGCCAGAGAGCGGTCCCGCAATACCTGGGTTCAATAACAAAAGTAGAGTCAGGACTAGGTACAGTAACAAAGGTAGAGCAAATTCCCCGACTCTTTCAGATTTTCTAGTAGTGGGAACTGTTTTATTTTTATGTAACCTTTATTTATTTATCCAGGGAGGACCATTGAGAGCACACTCTCTTTTTCAAGGATGCCCTGATTACAGTGTATATCACAATAAAAAATAAATAAAACAATTAAAATCAAGAATACGATTGCGGCATATAAAACAATAAAATACTAAAATGATAAAATGATAACAATAAAATCACAATAAATCACAGGTGCAGACAAATAAGAGGGCTACATAAAACATAAAACAGGTACAATTCCTATGCAGCACTAGCCTTGAACGACTCAATGGAGGCGTTTACTGTGTGCCGCAATGGAGACCAGTTGGTCCAATTTGAGAGAGTCCTGAATCTTGGTCCATCTATCGGGAGCATAAAAGATGAAAGGTCTTTCCTGACTCACTATTCATAAGTAGAGTGCTTCAGGATATCAAACACGTTCGCAGATACACATTCAATCTAATGTGTGTCTGCGAATGTGTCCGATATCCTGAAACACTCAAACTTAGAAGTGAAGACAAATAGAATGGAAGCTTACCACACAAGCCCTTATGAATAAATAAAAGACAATGCTGATCTCTACGAACGGTAAGAGAAAGGCCAACCCACTTTTTCACATAAAACAAAATGATGAGTGTGAAACCATCAGCAGTAATAACCTGCAGAGCACTATGGAATACTGCATCAAGAGGCTTCAGCGTGGAAGGTGAAGCATGCACCCGATCTGAGTCGCTCATGCATGCTATCGTTGCCGCCCGATCTAAAACAACCCTAGATGTGAGTCGCTCATGCATGCTATCGTTGCCGCCCGATCTAAAACAACCCTAGATGTGAGTCGCTCATGCATGCTATCGTTGCCGCCCGATCTAAAACAACGCTAGATCTGAGTCGCTCATGCATGCTATCGTTGCCGCCCGATCTAAAACAACCCTAGATCTGAGTCGCTCATGCATGCTATCGTTGCCGCCCGATCTAAAACAACGCTAGATGTGAGTCGCGCATGCGCAAGCGAAGCGGCGTAGACCCCTCTTTAAATTTCGGCCATTACCTCACTTACTACCACAGATTAATGTGTATCGTCAATTGGATAGACAAATCGTACTGCTTACCATAGCTTTTATGGTGCCATGGCCAATTTATATTAATGTTACCGAGTTGGCTACTTAACTGATGTAGCAAACAAACGCTTATGAATCCCACACATCTTCAAGGTCAGAGCCACCCTACTCTGCCTTACCCTGATATTCTTACCCTGATATTCTTACCCTAACCCCAACACCAGAGTCTATCGGTCTGATGACTAATATGACTCTGGGACAGACGGCCTAGTAACAGCCTACGGTAGTTAAAACCATCCGGATCCATGAACTCACATTCTGTTCACTTCGTGGATCCGTCTGGACTCAGCGCTGTGCGCAGTCATTTCAGTGTGTGGAAGTACTTGTCTTGACAGACAACTCCTTCAGCCAATCAGCGTTGGACCCAGTCAAATCCAAATCCACTCAGAAGTACGGCAAAAACACAAATTCCACCAAGAAACTCTGCTGTTGCATACTCTGGTAGTTGTTTAATTGTTGTTATTGGGTCTACTTATGCAATAACTGCACTTGTTTAAACTCAACGAACGTTGACGTTACTGCTCGAGGTGGACAGCCAGGGGGCAGCCATTACTGTTTTTCCAGTGGCGTTCCTGATTGGCCGGTTACGATGTAAAATACGAGGCAGGTCCCTGATTGGCTAGTGCCCTTTGGAATTTCTGAAAGCGCCCACCCCGGACCAGACAGTCTCGTAGAACGAAACACAATGTGAATTCACGTGACCGGATGGTTTACCAGGATAGATATCTCTGGGTTTCCACTGTATAGTGGATGTCTGCGCCAAGACGTCCGCTTCCATGTGCCGCGGTTACAGTGTTGGGGGTAACTCATTACAAAAGTCATATATTTATATTACTTTTAGCAGTAACTCAGTAATATAACTTATTTTATACAACAGGTAGTTCCGGCCGAGCAATTTGATTGGACAAGAGGGATCCTACGAGTGCCGTTATTTCATGATAATGCACTGGCGCTTCACTATGTGTAGATCACTCCGCTTCACCAGCCTTCACGTGCCTGCGACCGAATCACAGCAGTGCCAATATTAGCCAACAACCGCACTCCCTCTCATGTGATATTGCTTAAATCAATAGGATTTCAGTAATATTATACCAGTTACTTTGTCAAGTAACACAAGTTACAAATTGAGTTTTTATTTATTTATTAAAGCACATATTTAAAAAAGATACAATAATTTCCTAATCAAATTGTGTGTTTTTATGCAAATAACCACTATAGATGACAATAAAGGAAAAGGATAACATTTTGAATTTTGGGCAGATTACACTGACTTCAAGACAGTTTAAATTATTTTGCGGGATGGTTCTGGGGCGGCGATGTCATTCGGCTACTGCAGCTATTTTGGTGAAAGTAATGCAAAAGTAGTGTAATAAGTAACACGTTACTCTACACAGACAGTAATACTGTAAGGTAACTTATTACTTTCAAATGAAAGTAACTAGTAATATGTAGTATATTACATGTTGAAAGTAACTTGCCCAACACTGCGCGGTTATTGTTTACAGGCCAATTGACATGAGAATGGAGTTGGAGCTGATCGATTGCAGGTCCAGACCATATTTTGGCTAATAATAATAACTAGAATATCTAAATTTCCTACCGAAAAATGTATTGTGCTTGCTGTCCTCGCCATGCACCGCCTGCCTTACAAGGTCCCTGACCTCCACCCCGACCTTTGATGCAGTATAAATACAGCCCCAATTGGTAGCGTTTAGTAGGCGGTGGCGAAGGTGTAGGCCTACTGTTTGTTACGGTGTTTCCAGGTGGTTGGTTGATTGCATTTTGATTGTAGATGCTACAGTTCAAAAGTTATGGACCAAAACGTAAAGAGGGCTGTTGTAGCGGCACCATCAGGTCGATAGGTGTAATTCTTTAGATCACAGGAATGAGTAAAAGTGGGGCGAGCCAAAGAAACCTGGGAAAAAAGAAGTTTGATTGTGGACGCTATGGTTCAAAAGTTATGGACCAAAACGTAAAGATGGCTGTTATAGTGCCACAGTCAGGTCTATTGGTATACTTTTTTAAGTCAGAGTAGAAGAGTACTCTATGAACATATGGACCAAATTTGGGAACAGTCGCTCTTATGGTTTGTGAGTTACAGGTACTTGATGTTGCTACAGCGCCCCCTATAGGCGAAATGACAATCTTTTTCCTATCAGCTCAGACTACATCCCTCCACACCTGTACCAAGTTTGCTTAGCATCGGACCTTGTGTTCCGGAGTTATGGCGATTTTTGTGAAATAGGCCGCACCCACAGAACTTTGGATATATCGCAATGGTGCGGTTTCTTCAAAAACCGCGAAATCAGTGTTGTGCAGGACAGTCCACACATGATGTCTGCTGTGGTTTGGTGAACATTTCAAGGAGAAATGGGGAAAAAAACAGTTTTGGACAAAATTCAAAATGGTGGAAAATCTATTCAGACATCGACTATATGAGTAGATGCGCAACGACCCAAGGAATCCAGGGAAAAAATAAATTTGATTATAGACCCTACGGTTCAAAAAAGTTATGTACAAAAACGTAAAGAGAGCTGTTATAGCGCCACCATCAGGCCAATTGGTAAATTTTTTCGTGGATAGTAAAAGGCCCCTCTGTGAACGCCCCTACCCAGTTTTGTAAGCTGTACCTCGTATGGTTTCTGAGATACAGCTAATTTAATGCAAGATTTTTCAAACACCATTCAAGCGAATGGGGAAAAAACTCGAGCTTAATAATAGCGCCCAAACCGCTTGACGAAACTCTTAGCAAAGTCATGGCACACCCGGCATTAATGAGACGCACATTTTGAGGTCTGGCAAAAAATGTGGGAGTTATGACGTCCCAAATTTTGTGGCAGATAGAATAATAATAAGTATGTCGGATTTGATAGATTGTGCCTTGCTTTCAGCAAGCACAATAATAAATAGCTGCATATGAGACGTCGTCGGACTTTAAACAATGAGGGGAAGGGGCGCTCTACAGTGGAATCCCCGGAAATATCATCCGTCTCTCCCAGAGACAGTCGTCAGACTGATAGCCTCTGGGTTCCCAGATTGGGTCTTACCTATTCACCTCATGTAGCCACGCCCATTTGACCCTGTTGTGTGGCCGTATCAAAACTTCCGGCTAAAAATAATAATAAAATAAAATAAAAAATGGCTGCGCTGCTCCAATATCATCTAACTCTGAATTAACTAATAATTTAGCCAATTGTATGTAACATACCACATAAAAGCAAACGGCAATGTCTAAGAATGCAACGCCATGTAACTGGCTCGTTAAGTCTCGCATTCCAGGGAATTACGTTAACGTCTGCGGGTCTTATTGACGTTAAGTGGCTCGCGCTGCCTCGGAGGAGAGAAAACTATCTGAAGCTTTCTTTGTTGGAGTCCAGGTATGTTTTACAAGAAAGTGCTCGTCATTGTCGACGATAACGTTATCTGACCTGGCTAACAGTGGATACTCGCTTGCTTGCTGTGTACCGGCTCAAAGTAGTAGGCTACGTTCTTTATTTTACCCCCTTCACTGTCCGCTCCAAAAACAACTCTCTTATTTTGCACCGTGACCGCCGGAAGTGTTAAAAGGACCCGGAAGAATTTGGCCCAGTGTAAGGTCTGAACATAAGGTGAATAAAGAGGTGTGGGATACTACTGGATACTACTTAGTTTCCAATCATATTAATATATGTTCACCAAAGCTAGCTGGCTAGTTTGTGGTAAAATGTCATAAAATGGTGCCTGCATGACTCACATCTACAGTTGGCTTAGGTCGGGCAGTGACAGTGCACGTGCGCCACTCAGATCGGGTGGTGACAACTCTGCTGCTGGAGCTAAAATGGCCGCAGCTGAAAGCGTCTGGCAGCTAATCCCCAGCAGTGTTTCAACTGTTGAGCCTAATGACCCACCAGCTGCCGGGACAGAGCCTCCACCCTCAGCTCCTCAGACGACCTCTCCCTCCTGGGCAAAGGCTGGCACTCCAGCCTCAGGCTGTCCTCGGCCTCCTGGAGGTCCAGGCCGCAGGGCGAGAGGCCGCGCAGGGGCTGTGGCTCCAGAGAGAGGCTGTGTGGAGGGGAAGGGAACAGGGAGCAGGAGGGGAGCGATGGAGGAGAAGGGAGGGAAGGTCTCCGGTCCCAAACCACTGGGGAGTCCAGGTTCTCCCAACTAGGAGGGACATGGAGACAGAGGAGCAGGCAGTAAGAACATTCGTAAAGATTCAACAGACGCTTCAGTGAAGACTACAGGCCGAGCCCAACTTATCAAAAAGGTTTAAAATATTTAGTGAAGAAGGCAGGCAGCCAACATCCTTTAAAGCAGTGGACACAGTTAGAAAATGTAGAATAATGACTGTTGTCATCATAGTGTCTCTGTTATCTCTCTTCCTACATTAGAGTCATGGAATTCTACACAAAATCATATTTAACAATATGATTATTAGATTTGGGTCTGAGAGACAAAATCTCATCAAATGGGGGGTCTGTGACCCTAATGTGGACTAAATTAGAGGTCCTTGATATGAAAAAGGTTGAGAATCACTGCTTTAAAGGTCTCAGATTATAAAAAATAAAATAAGGTAAAAAGAAAAACAACAAAAAAAAGAGTTTTTCTTTTGTTTATGTCCCCTAAAATGAAAAGTCTTGACTGTACTGACATGTATCTGCAGCGTTTGTCACTAGAGTGGTGTTTTTACATTCCTCTACTGTCTCAACATGACCTTCAAAGCTAGATTAGTAGGTTAGAGACCAATCATAATGTAATATGGATAATATGGAAATGCAGGCAAAGAAACTTGTTTTATTCCTCCAATCTGTTGAGATCTGTTGAGAGCAGCAGGGAACCAACCTGCCCACGCTCTGCGGTGCAGGGGAGGGAGGAGGGGGGAAGTCCTCCGTGATGTCTGTCTCTCTGATTGGTGGAGGAGGGGATGGAAGGGCGGGATGCCAGAGGAAAGCCTCGTCCTCCCGCGATAGGTCGACGAAGGATTCCACGGGATGCGATTGGCCGACCGCGTCAGAGAGGCCGGACTCTGAGATACGCAGCGAGGGGAGGCGCTGGCGGACGGAGGGCGGAGGAGTCAGCGGCCTGCGGGGCGGGACTGTGGGCGGTGGCGATGGCGATGCTTGTCCGTTGTTTTCCCCACAGTCCAAACTGAACGTTCTCTCTCTGCAGACCTCCCCCGCGGTCTCTCCTGATGCGTAGGTGTCACTCAGGCTGTGTCTGACGTGGAGATCCCGGCCTCTGTCCTCCTCTGGGTTTTGCCCTTCCAGCCTGATGCTAGTGGCCGTAGTGCCGCTCTCAACGTCGCTAGTGGCGGCACCTGAATCGGCAGCACCAATGGCAGTCTGCAGGACACAGGGGAAGGTGATGGCGTCCAGGTGGGCCAGGCTCAGCCGCTCGCCGGCGTGCCACTCCCCCGGAGCGCCCGGGGGGGAGAGGGGGCAGGGCAGACCCACAGACCCAGGGGGGGAGAGGGGGCAGGACAGACCCACAGACGCTGCCAGCGTGGAGGCACTCAGCGCCCGCTGCCGCTCGCCAGTCTTAGGACGTTCCCTCCGAGTGACGGGGGGGTGGGAGGAGCCTGGGCCTAGGAGCACAAAACAAGGAGGGGTCAGACTGAGCAAAAAAGTAAGGAGGAGTCTGTGGCTGTCTATCACCCAGCTACCTAAGTAGGTAGCTGGTTTATTCTGGGCCAAAATATTTGACTGGTACTCTAAGGCCTACGAAATAACCCTTCAGCCGGAGGCAGAACTCACCATCTTCGGCTGCTCGGAGACCTCTCTGAACTTCACTACAGCTGTGCAACGATCTCTGACACTGGGGGCAACTGTTGCCAAAAAACTCATTCTGAAGGAATGGAAGTCCCCCTCTTCACCCTCTTTCCAGCTGTGGTTGACGGACATGATCTCTGTTATATGGATGGAGAGACTAAGGTTCCTGAGAACCAACTCACATAGAAAATGTCTAACTATCTGGGACCCGTTTTTAGCCTACCTCGATGAGGTTAGGGGCGACGGGTGACTCACCCAGCTGGTTTCCCATAGACCCCTTGCGTGAGAGTACATCACTTACAAGCACATGGGCACCTTATGGCTCATTTCCACCACATATAACAGCACAGTACAGCTCTACTCAACCTGGTCTTACTCATCTCTACTTGATATAGACTCTGCTTCCATAGAAAGTTTACTCGCCTCCGCCCACACCTGGTCGTCATAGCGACCGCATATCTGTCCTCCGCCCATAGCCGAAGTAGCCTATAACGTATATCGTTAAAATTAAATCCATACACAGAACTTTTAAACTGGTTATGAAATACTGGTGCCTCTAAATGACCTACAGTGTACATGGGCAAATGTGACAATCGGCCAGGAGAATGGATATGACTTTGTTGTTACTCAAACTCACATGCATGCGCTGCGCGGGGGACGGGAGTACGCTACGGGGAGAAGGGAAGCCAGCCCACCACCCTGGCGGCAACTCACCAGGCAAGACCGCGGCTTCGCTAAACTCCCGCCTCCGGCCGAGCGGAGCCGACGTTACACACAACTACAAAGGGCTTCCCGAGGAGCGGACTTTTTCTCTCCACCGTCATGTTAAAGCTGAGCAAGGAGATGGATTTTATTTCACCAGAGCCGAAGGCAGCAACACAAAAGACTGATGGAAATAACAGAAGAGAAGGTACAGTAAGCCCCACTATCCAGCATTGACAGTAGATACAGTAAACACGATTCTGCCTGACCAATCAGTCGTCTGCAGTGTTTTCACGTCACAGTATGGTACCGGGTCCACAGCGCTGGAACCTCAACAAAGCAGGGACCAAAACTAGCACGACTCAACCCCGACTCAACCCGGGCTGGCCACGTTTTTGATCGGTGGAATGAGACAAAAAAGCGAAATGAGCTGGGCGGGGCCGCACTGATACCAGCGGTGGAAATGGGCCAGGTGGCTGGTAGCACCACTTTATAATGTTGAATGTTGATTATGTTTGGATGTTTTTCTTTCTTTTCTTTTCTCGTGTCTGAGTCGATTTGTCTGTTTTGTTTTGTTTGTGTTTCATCATTTTAAATATTTTAAATAAAATATTGGGGGGGAAAGTAGGTAGCTGGTTTGAATTTAGGTGACAGAGAAGTAATTGGTTTCAGACGTCCTGAAGGTAGCATCGCATGCTGGGGGCAGCCAGGCGGAGTTCTCCCCTGCCATCCTGAATTTAGAACATTCCCCGAATTGGAGGGTGGCAGTGGCAGGGGAAACTGTGTGTGTGTGTGTGTGTGTGTGTGTGTGTGTGTGTGTGTGTGTGTGTGTGTGTGTGTGTGTGTGTGTGTGTGTGTGTGTGCGCGTGCGTGTCTGACCTGACGTCGAATATGACTGTAATATAATGTAATGCTTCCTCCAACAATAAGTACCTAGAAAGCTTGCAAATATGTATCCTACCTGTTTCAGACAGCCTAAAACATAACAATTACAACTTCCTACAGTACCTAGAAATGCTACCTATATAGAGACACTGCGTAACGCGTCATCATTCAGAAACCACGCCCAAGACGGGGGAAAACACAAACTCCTGTCCAATCCTGGCGTTCTCCTATGTCTCGTGCATGGTTGCGTGTTGCACCAAAATATCGTATATACGGAAGATGAACACTCCAACTTACTTCTTGACAGCTAGATCCACATTTTTCTTCTCGCCAATTCTCAATGGCTTCCTTGTTTTGCTCAGGAGTACAAAAAAACTTTAACTGGCGATTTTTTTACATTTGTTTTTCTGCGCAGCCCCACCACACAACAGCTTTTAGCTATGTTTCATTCAAGGAAAATGACGCTGGTGTGTGGAAATGAACGGAGCTCTTCCCCCGTGATGGGCGTGGCCTATTTCATGCAGTGTCTCTATAGGTTGATTCCTTGCATTTCATACACAGCCTGTCTTCATCTCCTCACCTTGAGCAGGTGCCGTCTGGACTGGGGTCAGGTTGATCTGCTGAGGAGAGACAGGTCGTCCTGCAGGTCTGAGAGACAGATGAGACAAATAATCACATGATGATTCAAGTATGCTCATAAAACGGTTTAAACTGTCAAAACTGTATAGAAATAGTTGCTTTTTGACATTCATTGTAATGTTTGTCTACTAACAAGGACTGAAACCACATGTCCATACATCTTACACGTTGTACCTTAATTAGCATAGTGTTAGCAGAAACATTTGTTTTAGTTCTGTCTCAGTTTTCCTCGCCAAGATAACAGGGGTTTTCCATGTGTGAGACTGTGGGCCTCCACTCAGACCAAACTTGAACAAACTCTAAAGTTGAGAGTAAAAGCTGAGTTTACCCCACTCTCCCCTTATTCTTGAAAGCTGGCTCAGCTTACCCCACTCTCCCCTACTTATTCTAGATAGACACGTTGAAATCACATCTAGCACTCAGTGGGTTGTCGTTGTCGTTGTTGTTGTTGTTGATGATGAATGGATATGAATGGAGTTACACATGTCTTTATTATTTAAATCTTTCTCTGGGCTGTGTCCTGATCTAAGATCATTCCAGACCCTCACACTTTCACCCAGACATATTTCACATTTTAACTTCATAAACCTCGGAGGACTTTCCCTGCCGCTGTGCAAGGGACTTTCCTCTCATCCACTCTCCCTCTCTTTTTTAAGGGACTTTCCTCTCCTCCACTCTCCCTCTCTTCTTTAAAGGACTTTCCTCTCCTCCACTCTCCCTCTGTTCTTTAAAGGACTTTCCTCTCCTCCACTCTCCCTCTCTTCTTTAACTCATTGAGTGCCAATGACGACTATAGTCGTCAATTCAAATACTAACGTAGAGTGCCAATGACGACTAAAGTTGTCAATTGCGTTTTTTGACGGTGGGACGTGGATCAAAGCCAGATCCATCTCCTGTGAAAGTATGGTGGATGTTGAATGTGTAAAAGCTATTTTACGGACCCATTAGGTGGCGACAGTGCTCTCCAGATTAGAGAAAGGCGAGGACAAAAGAGAGAAGAAGTCATGGGGAAACGGAAATCGCATCGGTATGCATCAATATGCATGAAGCATAACGTTAGCTGTGCCTGCAGCAGCCAATCTGCTGCCACAATTGAGCCCCTCCGTGTCCGCTGCGATAGCCCATCCGCATGATTAGTTGTGGAGTTGTTATTATTCTCAACTGGAAGCGATGGGAGCGGGCGACAAATACACACGGAACGCTGTAAAAAAGCTGGATGTAGCGCACTTTTCAGTGCAGAGCAAACTCAGCAGAGAGCCACCAGAGACACACCCACGGAGGAGGGGTTTGCAGTTGAGGGAGGGGGGGGTGGGGCACGCAGGGCAGCATACAACACCGACCCAGACAGACCCAGACAGCAGGCTCGAGGAACAGATTGGCAAGCTAGAATATCTGATGCCCACCAGCAGTAAATCAAGACCAGCAAGAAGCTGCAACCAGCAGCGCACGCAGGGGCCAGCGCTGCTGGTTGCAGCTAAAAAATATTATTTTGCCAAACAAAATTCCTTTGTTTTCACTGTTTTATTTAAGGAAATTATTTTTGAGGTGTCACATCAGAAAATATTAGCTTCAGAGTCAGTCATGTGCTTGAAATGCTTCATTTCACAAAAGGCTAATTATCTCAGCTTCTAATTTGAAACGTCTCTTTTTGGTGAAATCAACCTATCTTCTCCGGCTCATAACTAAAGAACGGAAAATGATATCAATAAACTTTTTTTTGCTGATGATAGAAGAGAGTCTCATCGTTCTTTGGGCGTGTTCGGTGTTTACATAGTAATATCACACAATATTCTGTGGGCCTCGAGAAATCACTGAAAACGCTCTTAAACTCTGGCACTGGGAGCATCCGTTTTCCAAAAGTGGCTGGCACTCAATGAGTTAAAGGACTTTCCTCTCCTCCACTCTCCCTCTCTTCTTTAAAGGACTTTCCTCTCCTCCACTCTCTCTCTCTTCTTTAAAGGACTTTCCTCTCCTCCACTCTCCCTCTCTTCTTTAAAGGACTTTCCTCTCCTCCACTCTCCCTCTCTTCTTTAAAGGACTTTCCTCTCCTCCACTCTCCCTCTCTTCTTTAAAGGACTTTCCTCTCCTCCACTCTCTCTCTCTTCTTTAAAGGACTTTCCTCTCCTCCACTCTCTCTCTCTTCTTTAAAGGACTTTCCTCTCCTCCACTCTCCCTCTCTTCTTTAAAGGACTTTCCTCTCCTCCACTCTCCCTCTCTTCTTTAAAGGACTTTCCTCTCCTCCACTCTCCCTCTCTTCTTTAAAGGACTTTCCTCTCCTCCACTCTCCCTCTCTTCTTTAAAGGACTTTCCTCTCCTCCACTCTCTCTCTCTTCTTTAAAGGACTTTCCTCTCCTCCACTCTCTCTCTCTTCTTTAAAGGACTTTCCTCTCCTCCACTCTCTCTCTCTTCTTTAAAGGACTTTCCTCTCCTCCACTCTCCCTCTCTTCTTTAAAGGACTTTCCTCTCCTCCACTCTCCCTCTCTTCTTTAAAGGACTTTCCTCTCCTCCACTCTCCCTCTCTTCTTTAAAGGACTTTCCTCTCCTCCACTCTCCCTCTCTTCTTTAAGGGACTTTCCTCTCCTCCACTCTCCCTCTCTTCTTTAAAGGAACACACCAACATTTTGGGAGATTCACCTATTTGCCATATTCCCGATAGTAAGATGAGAATATAGATGCCCTTCTCTAGCTTAGCACAATGAATGGTAGTAAATGGTACTGGCTAGCCTACTCCTGTTAATAGGAGCAAAAATGTAAAAAAAGAGGAAGACATCATTTATAGCCTGTTTTTAGCTTAAATCGGCACTGTAAAAAAAAGAAAACTTGTACCACTGTTCCTTCAGAAGTTGTAGTTGTCATAGACTGTGTTGCATAGTTGATTGCTCTATTGCTGACAAAAATGTGTTATTGTAAGTCGCTTTGGATAAAAGCGTTTGCCAAATGATGTAATGTAATGTAATGTAAATGTAATGTAATGTAAATGTAAATGTAGCCGTGCTCCAAGAACATGCTCCAAGAAGTGTTGTGGAGCACCACTTCTTGGAGCACCTGGCTACAGTGAGGATTTCGGCTCCATCAGCCAGTACCATTTACTACATTCATTGTGCTAAGCTAACTAGCGGGAGAGGCGGGTATAGCTATTTGTTTTTACTACACGTACAGAGAAGAGATGAACATCTATCTTGTCATCTTACTTGGCAGTTGTTGGATAATGTTTGATTGGTGTGCCACGGGCTAAACACAGACAAACAAGGAGTGAACATGTGGAATCTGACCAAAGTAACATCTCCAAACAAGGACAGACAGCCATGGCACACCAAACAAACGTCTGCGTTTGTTGTAGAATGTGAAACCGGACGGACAAACCCCGTCTATACTTCGTCACAGACGACACACCACGCATGCACACACATGCACGGCAGCCAGTACACACACACACACACATGCAATGTCCTCCGCGTTTGACCCATCCTGGCTCGTCCCCCTCCATGCTCAGGCCAGGAGCGGTGGGCAGCTGCAGTGAAGCGACGGGGGACCAACTTCTTCCAACCGCCACACGGGGAGAACATGCACACTCCACACAGAAAGGCCCTTTTGACGACGAAATAGCCCGCCTGGGCACCAGGCACCGAAGACATAGGGGGAGAGATATCGCCAGTGCCAACAGCGTCCCAGGCGGGAATCAAACCCAGGACCTTCTTGCTGTGAGGCGAGAAGGCTACCACTCGGCCACCGTGCACGTTTGATTAACTCCATCGCTCTCCACCTCCTTCCCTTCCATCCTAAATACTCCTCCATTCCTTTCCTGCTTCTCCTCCCTCTCCATCGCTCCCTCTTCTCTCCTGGCCTCCCTTCCCCCGCCCTCTCCCTTCTCTCCTCTCAGATGCGATGCCTGGGCAGAGACAGACTCATAAGGGCATGGCTAGTTTGAAAATAGCAGAGCCTAGAGTGCACACGCACGCACGCACGCACGCACGCACACACACACACACACACACACACACACACACACACACACACACACACACACACACACACACACACACACACAGCACAGAGGTTCAAGTATGTTATCCTATTATGGAAGAAACCTGGCAGGCTGATCACTTCACATCATCAACTCCTCCAAGAGGAAACATCTGATGTGAAACACATGAAGTCCTGTTTGTTTAAAGGGGTACGCCAACATTTTTGGAGATTCGCCTATTTGCCATATTCCTATTCTACTATAATGTAGATGCCTTTTATCTTCACTGTGCGTGCATTAGAAAGTGCATTTCACCCCCCCACTGCTGCGTTATTATGGTCACGTACGTTCCTTAGTGTAATATATGAACACTAATGTGGCTTCATTGGATCAATACTGCTGCTATCACCAATATTACTCTTTTATTTATTTTAGTAATTATGCTACCCAACTTGTACCCAGCAATCAGATGTGTGCAGTGATCCCCACACCCCTGTATTCAAACATGAGTGGAAGTATCACTCTAAGTATCGCCCTAAAAGGGGGCATATATATATATATATTTACTGTATATATATATATATATATATATATATATATATATATATATATATATATATATATATATATATCAAGGTTAATAGAGAGCCGCAGGGATGACGTATTTTTGTAGGCAGAATGCGGAAGTCCCGAACTTCCTGGTTCTTCACTGTTTCTGTCTATGGGATTTTTGAATGGGTTTTTGCCGCGATGCTTCAAATACGGTCTCTGGGCAACGCAAGATTAATCAAACGCGAACCTGAGTTCCGTCGGATAATCTTCACACATGAGGACCACTTTCATGAGTTTTGTAGCGTAAATGCGAGCCCTAGAAGTAAAAAGCTCGAGCTAAGCTAATCCGGAACTACACACTGTCGCATAGGCTTCCACGTCACGTCAGCACTCAACCTGGACTGTTGTTGATGTGTGCACTGATTACCCCGGACTGAACGGGCTGAACCAGGTGAGGGAAAGAGAATTTCCGTGTTCGCCCTTTGAAGTGGTGACGTTATTGACGTATATATCCCCATCGACTCAACAGTGTAGTCTCATTTAGCCGTTTGCTAGCTAGCCACCCTTTTAACGGCACATAAAAGCTTCAAAACTCATAAAAGTGGTCTTCATGTGTGAAGATGATGTTACTAAACACTGGTTCGCGTTTGATTAAGCCAGCGTTGCTCAGAGAGATTATTAGAAGCATCGCGCCAAAAACCCATTCAAAACTCCCATAGGCGAAAACTGTGAAGAACCAGGGCTGTTAGCATCGATGATTTCCGGACTCGTTACTGCGGCTCTCTATTCTTCCCTCTCCAATGCTAAACACTGCAGTACAGGTGCCCCCCAGGAGGGGGTGAGCTCACCCTTTCTTTTCACTGTGCACACCAATGATTGCAGGAACAGTCAGCCAAGCAACTTTGTCATCACATTTTCAGATGACACTATTATTTTAAACACCTTTACTTTACTTTGACTTTATTTGTTTATTTGGGAGGGACAAAGCATAAAGAGACAAAGTGCATTAAGAGCATTAAAAGTGCATAGAAAAGCCATAAACAATTTACAAAGGTGTGTATTTGTGTGTGCGTGTGGGTGTGTATGTGTGTAGGAGTATGTACGTGTTATGGATAAGTGAAAGGTTGTGTATATGTTGTGTGTGCGTATGTACTTGTGAGTGTGTAATCGTGCGTGTGTGTGTGTGTGTGTGCTACAAAGTGCAGCGTGTGTCTATAAGTGTTCACAGGTCTGGTTGGCTTTCAGCCATTTTTTCAATTGTCCTCGAAAGGTGGCCAGGGTGGGGCTTTCCCTTATGATGCCAGGGAGACTGTTCCAGATCTGACAGCCTTTTCTGGACACAACGTTTTGGCCAAAGGTGGTCAGTCTGAGCTGGACTGCACAGTCACCTCTTGTTTCCGACCTGGTGCCAAAGTCCAGTGATTCTTTTCATGTGTATGAGTTCCTTTACAGGTGGGGGAGCTGTAAATCTAAAGAAATGATCTTTGACCCGAGAACAGTGAGAGCACATGACCCTGTGGTCATAGGTGACAGGGAAATTGAGCAGGTCAGCTCGTACAAGTATCTGGGGACACAACGTTTGCACTTCCTACGGAGGCTCAGACTTTTTGGAGTGTGCACCAAAATCATGACAACATTCTACAATGCTGTGCTGGAAAGCCTGATCAGATATGGCACGGCGGCATGGTTTGGGTCTCTCACAGTCAAGCTCAAATCTAGAATTGTAAAAATGGTGAAGACAGCCATGAAAGTGATCGGCAAGAAAGAATCACTGACGCTCCAGTCCATCTTTGAGAAAAAGGTGATCAGCCTGGCTCATAGAGCTCTGACCGACCCTTCTCACATTTTATTTTCAGAATATGAGTTGTTACCTTCTGGCAGAAGATTCAGAGCCAGCAGATACAGGAGCAACCGCTACAAGCTCTCCTTCCTCCCCACCTCGATTACACTTCTGAACAAACAGCCTGCTCTTTCTCCAGGTTGTTGCGATCCATAGTATGTAGGTGGAGGCACTCTAAGTAGGAACGGTAATCATAGCCCCATGTTTTACTTTCTTATCTTATTTCTTTTACTTTTCATTTAAAGGAACACTCCGCCCATTTTCAACCAGCTTTGTATCATTAGAACATCAGTAGTATATCAGAAAACTGTAAACCGTTTTGAAGTCGAAACTCATTAACTCAAATCAACTCTCAATAACTGTCAAACTAGATGAATGACAGAATGTTGAGAGTTATTGAGAGTTGATTTGAGTTAATGAGTTATTAATTTGAGTTAGTGTGGACCAGTGACATCACTGGTCCACACTAAATTAATAACTCATTAACTCAAATCAACTCTCAATAACTGTCAAACTAGATGAATGATGAATAGTTTGACAGTTATTGAGAGTTGATTTGAGTTAATGAGTTACCGTATTTCCCCAAATAGTAGCCCGGGCGTTTAATACGCAAAATCGATTTGGACCCCAGGCGTTTAAAAGAACCAGGCGCGTATTTGCTGCAGGCGTTTATTTATTTTTGCACCGACCTGCACCAGGCCATTATTCGGTGACAGTTCCTGTCCAACATGTTTTTTAGTGCAAAGGTCCTCACTCCCATCAACTGCCACCGTCAGCCCACACACCTTGGAGGATACCAAAAATCAGCAATCAGCCGTGGCTACCTACCGTGTAGCCCACACACACACACACACACACACACAACACACACACACACACACACACACACACACACACACACACACACACACACACACACACACACACACACACAAGTCGTCTTCTACTTCTCTCGCACCCGAATAATAGATGCCATGGTTACACTAAATGGGGCATTTGGCACTTCAACAATGCACTTGCAAATACTGTAAGATGACGTTGACCGACGCAATTCTATCAACACCAGCAAATAGGCTACGACCAGTCTGAACATAGCCACATCCCAAACACAACACTACAACAACTTGCAAAAACACTACACACACCACAGCGGGTGCTGATTAAACATAGTCACACACAATCATTAGGCACGTAATCGGTATAAATATAACACAATCTCAGTCTTACCATTGACGAGTCTATTTCCAAGTCTATCTCTTGAACTCATCTGGGACTTCAGTTCAAGTGAAGACCGCGGTAGCCGTTGTCAACAGAACTCTTTACATAATCCAAACATCGTGGAAATGCTTCCATGCCATCGGTTTCCCTGCATTGCTTTTGGTAGCGTAAGTTGAGCTCCCTCGATTTGCGTTTTCTTTTCACGTGTTTCTCCCTGCTGTTTCATGTATTGCGCGACACTGGTGTTGCCTTCAAGTGCTGTCAGCAACGTAGTAATTTTGGGGTTACCTTAAGAAAATGCAAATAATGGCCCCGGCGTTTACTCGGACCGGCGTTTAATACGCAAAATGGGGTCAGACCCCCGGCGGCTATTAGGGGCCCGGCGCGTATTTGCTGCCGGGCTATTATTTGGGGAAATACGGTATTCATTTGAGTGAGTGTGGACCAGTGATGTCACTGGTCCACACTTTAACACTCAATAACTGTCAAATTAAATGACAGACTTCAAAACCGTTTACAGTTTTCTGATATACTACTGATGTTCTAATGATACAAGGCTGGTTGAAAATGGGCGGAGTGTTCCTTTAATCTTATTTTAATGTTTTATTCTTTTACTCTTTTATTTAATATCTCGCTGCTGGTTTTATTGTTGATTTTATATTCTCTTTTACCTACGGGTATGTATGATTTAAACAAATTGTGCAATAGGGCTTGTGCAATTTTATGTCTCAGTTGGCATGTCCCCACTGTGTCTTAGTGCAATGCTGTGTCTGTCCTGTTTGTGTTTACTTCCGTCGTTCCACATGATGAGCTAGAAATGATCATACATGCTTTGGTTTCGTCTCGTTTAGATTATCGTAATTCTTTGTTTACTTGCCTCAGCAAGGCATCTCTGGACCGCCTCCAACTGCTCCAGAATGCTGCGGCCAGATTGTTGACCAGGACAAGTAGGTCTAGTCACATGACCCCTGTCCTGGCCTCCCTGCACTGGCTTCCTGTTCATTTCAGGATCCAGTTCAAGGTTCTGCTCATTACTTACAGAGCCTTGCATGGTCAGGCACCTGCATATTTGTGTGACCTGCTTCATTCACATGTCCCCAGCAGGTCACTGAGATCTGCTGACCAGGGTCTTTTGGTTGTGCCCCGCACCAGGCTCGTCACCAAAGGTGACCCGAGCCTTTTCGAGTCTGTGGCTCCTAGGTTGTGGAATGCTCTTCCACCGGTCTTGAGGGCCGCGGCCTCAGTTGAGATCTTTAAAAAGCAGTTAGAAAACATTTCTGTTTAGACAGGCATTTGTTGCCTAGACTGGCCTGATGTTTCGTTTCTCTGTAACCCTGCTATCCTGTATGCTATTTCTCCATCTCGCTGTTTTACTTTGTATGCATTGTCCTATTTTTCTGTTTATTTTGTGTGTTTCTTAACCTGTGAAGCACTTTGTGAGTCCTCTCTGTGATAAGTGCTATATAAATAAAATGTACTTATACTTACTTACTTACTACTTGTGTTTTTGTAACGCCGGATATACGCGCACGTTTTGCCCAAGACACATCCCCCCCCCCCCACCCCCCTTCCAGCACTGCAGACCAAGACTGTCCCCTCACCTTCACCGAGGACCAAGTCCGACGGGCGTTAAAGCCTCGCAAGGACGGCGTCCCCGGCGTCCCCGGCCCGCGTCCTGTAGGCCTGCGCCAAACAGCTGGCGGGGGTATTCACGGACATCTACAACCAGTCCCTAGCACTACGAACCCGTCCCCACCTGCTTCAAGTCAATCATTCCCGTACCAAAGCAGAAAAACGTGACCAGGTCTTCAAGGCACTATTTGTAAGATTCAGCACTACTAGATGCCCACAAAAGACTATTACATATCTAGCGAGACATGCAAAATATTGTGATGGGAACAGTGAAAGAAGCCACGCCCCCTCTCTGTGCTGTGAACCTGTGAAACCCTGGCTCGTTGATTCAGACCTGCTGGAGCCCTAACCCTAACCCATGACAGAGAGTGACCCAGCCCTAACCCTAACCCATGACAGAGAGTGACCCAGCCCTAACCCTAACCCATGACAGAGAGTGACCCAGCCCTAACCCTAACCCATGACAGAGAGTGACCCAGCGAGGCTTGACAGCTATACTGGATCAAGCTGCGACTGTGACTGAGGAAATAAATCGCCCATGGCTGTGGAAAGGTATAGTCTCTGTTTGTATCGCAGTTTGGCACTGTGTATTTCCTGGTCTGCGTTTACACAATGCGCTATTCCGACTGTCCGGCTCGCTATGCATGTCTTGATGGAAGACGAGTGTCTGGGGTTGCACAGTGTTAGATAGCAGACGCTATATCAGAGCAATGCGAGTGTTTACGGTGGCATGGGAAGCCATGGCTATGTGTTTCATAGACTGTTTAAGTTTACATTTTGACGTTATCAACAACCCATGTTTTCACAGCCTTCTTTCACTGCTCCCATCACAATAACTTGCATGTCTCGCTAGATACAGTATATAATAGTCTTTCTAGTAGTGCTGAATCTTACAAATAGTGCTTTTAATGACTGGCGACCAATAGCCCTAACCCCCATAGCCAGCAAGTTCCTGGAGAAATTAATCATATCACGCATCCGCCCCCTGCTAACCCCCACCCACCACCCACCACCCCCCTCAAAACGCAGCCAAAGACAAGCAGGCTGAGGAACATTTTCATCCCCCAGGCCACCAGACTCCTAAATAATAAATACAACACACCCAGTAATGACTCAAACCCCTGGGCAATATGCAATACTATATATGGGCAACAGCAATACTATGTACGATGACAGATTGTAATATTGATAAGGGTGTTCTGATGTTGATGTACCAAGAAGACGCACAACAAGAATGACTGACATTTACTGATGATGACATAGATGATGGTGATGGTGATGGTGATGATGATGCTGACGGTAACGATATGTAACGGAACACAACACAGCTCAAGAATGTCACACGTGTGTGACTTGTACATCGAGTGACGATAAACATCTTGTATCTTGCACTCACCACGCGATGAAATCATTCAAAGTTACCGGAAAAGGTCATTTTCAAAGGAAATCCATAACGAAAACTAGTTCCCCCTGGTTCCCTCTGCAACCAAAGTTACTTCCTTGTTTACCTGAGGCGCATGTGTGTCAGAGGCTGCAGGTGTGTCAGAGGCTGCAGGTGTGTCAGAAGCCACTTCTTAACATGCAGTGGAATCCGTATTATAACCTGCACCTAGCCGGTTGGCCTGCATGTTAAACAACAATTAGCCGGCCTACGCGCACTCCCGAGACTCCGTATCTTATCTACCTCGACCACCGGTATAAGATCCGCTTCCACGCAAGCGCTGGTCATGTTAAACAGTGGAACGATATGATCCGCATATGTCTGAGTGGGCGGGTGTGGCTCAAGTGACTCACTTCACGTTCGGTAGTTTATTAATTAATGAATCGTTCGGGCAATCGCTTATATCAACGAGCAAACTCACGGTTTCCTCAAGTGCTGCAAAAACGGCTTGGTTTGTTAAGTGGGTGCTAGAATGACCGTGCTTTCCGAGGTGAGGGCTGGCTTGACTGCAGAGAGGCAGCAGGGAAGGAAAGTGAAAAGTGGAGCAGAAACGCGCTCCTGAGAATACGAGGCAGCAGGATGACTGAAGCAAATGAAACAACTATCACAAAGAGCAGCCGACATTCTGACACTTTTTGCGCAATGCGTGCCGCTCTATCTGCCCGTTTGTCTCTCTGCCAGTGCCCGCATGTCTGTTTAGTGTGCGTGTGTGTGTGGCATGTCATTTTTAACGCTGTTCATAACGAGCAGAGCGTGTTTAGGCTATCGTATGGCTCCATCCCCAAATTAATTTTCATCGTCCCTGACGCTACTGTGCGCCCACACTGCGGAGTGGATAGGAGCTGACTGACTCTGACTGATAGGCTATCAAAGTTTTGTGGGGAGAAATACATTTCAAACTAGTCAGATATGACTTGAATGTCATAAAATAAATCACCCACAGTGACTGCGTGGCTTTATGTAGCTTAACAAAGGCATTTTTGGCACATTGCCACCCCTCGTTGTCAATGGACTCCGTTAAAACATGTTTTTTGAAGTCTCCAGATTTGTCAGGCAGGCAGACTGTGCATCCACACTGTGGAGAGGATAGGAGCTGACTGACTGATAGGCTATCAAACTTTTGTGGGGAGAAATAAATTTAAAACAAGTCAGATATGACTTGATTTGTTTTTGTTTGGTTACAAATTCGCTAAAGCTGTTTCCTATCACATTTCTTGTGAAATGTGATAGGATTTCACAAGAAATGTGAAACGCCGCCCCCCCCCCCCCCCCCCCCCCCCCCCCCGCCGCCCACTGGCAGAAAAAACGGCTCATATCCAGTTGTTTCTTAACAAAGACCCCTCATGTTTAGAAAGGCAAAACCTGAAAATATCCTGTTCTCTCTAGCAGGACATGATCCAGATAACATGTTTAAAAGGCACTAGAGGCTGCAGGTGTGTCAGAGGCTGCAGGTGTGTCAGAGGCTGCAGGTGTGTCAGAGGCTACAGGTGTGTCAGAGGCTGCAGGTGTGTCAGAGGCTGCAGGTGTGTCAGAGGCTGCAGGTGTGTCAGAGGCTACAGGTGTGTCAGAGGCTACAGGTGTGTCAGAGGC
>NC_139627.1:9802660-9847660 GCF_964638095.1 Poromitra crassiceps
AAACGACACAATAGCGTTTCCTTCACACCTTTTCCTTCACACCTTCTCCCTGTTTACATGAGCGCTGTTGAATTTTTAAAACGCCGTAATGTACATGCCAGGTCGCTAGGTGGCAGTGTGATCACCTTATTCTTTGCCCATACAAGGACGCTTCTGCATGACGTCATTTCGTAATCGTCTTTCCGGTTTTAAACGCGGAAGTAGAGTGCGCTTTCCGCAGTCATTTAGACTTGCCAAAAAGCTTTTTTCAAGCTAAAAAAAAACCCAAACTGTTTTAAAGTTTTAATATTTGTCGGGTGAGAATGTAACATATATGTGACCAGTTTATCAGAATAACGCCTATTGGAAATCTTTAACGAGCAGCGAGGACCGGGAGCGCTGAGTGTGCTATCTGTCAAACCCTACTGTAGACTACTGGCAGTGAGAAAACACTGTCGACGTTTAAATGCCGACCGGGTACAGCCATCGGCTCCTCGCAGCAGTAACGTTCTGAACATGTAACTGAAGTTGGCCGCAGTGTAGCTTAATTCTGAATGTTGCCAAACTTCATTCATACTGACGTTGTATTTGGTTGCCAACTCGCGCACGGCTATGGCGTAATCGCGTGTGTCACGTGTGCAGGCACGTCAGAGTTTCTGAAATGTGCCGTTCCAAAGCGATTACATGGAGCGCTCAGCCCCGCTCAGCGGGAAGCGTATCAAACAATTCCACTCTGGAGGGTGGTTCCAAAATGTGAATTCGCCGTCGCCGTCTAAAAGGGAGGCACTAACGATAAAATAATTCCCCATCACCATAGGAAACCGTCCTCGTGTAAAGTGCCCCTTAGTGTCTTGGACACCACAGTGAGAACCACTGTTCTACAGAACCTGGCAGCTTTAGACACTTGAGAAAGAAGTAGGGCGTGCACATCCGCTTGAAGGAGGTCAGGTGCAGGACAAAAGGCAAATGAACTTAGCAAATAAATAGAGTCCGCACACTGGTATTTTGTCAGCTCCCAGGTCAGTTTATTTGACATTTCGACCAAACGGTCTTCATCAGAAATGAAGGTCTGATGAAGACCGTTTGGTCGAAACTAGGGATGTCCGATATTATCGGCCGATATTAGCATTAAAAAATCGATATCGGAAAATATCGGTATCGGTTTTCATGCCGATATTTATTTATTTTTTATTTTTTTATTTTTTTAATACAGGGGGAGTCTCACTGAGAGCAATGCTCTCTTTTTCAGGAGTGCCCTGTTCACATTCACACACACATTCATACCTGGAAGCTGACCAGTACAACCACAGTCTGATCTGTTGGCCACTGAGCAGCTCCACTGGAGCGGTTGGGGTTAAGGGCCTTGCTCAAGGGCACCTCAGTGGTGGTAATGAGGGAGGGGCAAGCGCTGCCTTTTCACTTTCCCCACCCAGATTTATCCTGCCGGTCCCGGGGATTGAACCGACGACCTTCTGGTCACAAGCTCGCTTCTCTAACACTTACAACTTTAACACAACATGCATATTATATATTAAACTCTTCAGCTACATTACGCTACATTATGTAACTTGTTATGTGAAATTTTGGTGGGAAAAAAGCCCGCTTATATCGGTATCGGTTGATATCGGTATCGGAAATTAAGAGTTGGACATTATCGGATATCGGATATCGGTAAAAAAGCCAATATCGAACATCTCTAGTCGAAACGTCAAATAAACTGACCTGGGAGCTGACAAAATACCAGTGTGCGGACTCTATTTATTTTCTAACCTTTAGACACAAGTCATTAAAATGAACAAACCATCCACCTCAGAGCTGCATCCACCTCAGAGCATCTCACCTTTAAGGTAACTAGGCGTTCGATTCCTAGGGTGGAGACTCTGGACTGACTGACAGACAGATAGACAGACCCGCCTAGGCGCCATTGTGTAACTGTGCGCCATCGGCTCATACCAGGAAGGATGTATTACATCACTGATGACATCACAATTGCTCGAGTGACATCACTAATGACATCACAATTGCTCGAATGACATCACTGATGATGAATCACAATTGCTCAAGCGACATCACTGATATCACTGATGATGACATGACAATCATGACTGACACCGCCACAGACACTGTCACCCACTTAGCCAATTTTCACTAAGATGCTTTTTTAAATTTTTAAAAGTTTACATTAACTTTAGGCAGTAGTTTACCTTGCGGGCTGGAGGGCGGCGGGCGGTGGCATGGGAGCCATCACCCTGCCTGGGTAGAAGAGGCTCCACAGGTCAGCTCCAGGAGGCAGGGTGGAGCACAGGCGCCGCTCCCCAGAGGAGCTCTGCTCTGGGCCAGAGTCCTGCAGGGAGAGCAGGCTGGAGGTCGAGGAGAAGGGCGCTGGAGAGAGGAGAGCAGGGGAAAACAGAGGAGCTAATGTTTAGCTAGAAACCATTGGTAGTTGAGCTAGCTTAGTTTAGTTACGCCATTCATGTCATACGGGAGGAGGAGGAGAGATGGGAGAAAGACAGTTATTTGAAGTTTAAACTGATATTGTCAATTGTCTTGTAGCCGACCAGCTTGTTGCATTGACACTTCTGTGATTTTTAGTCAAGTCAGTCAAGTCAAGTCTAGGCCTATGTGCTGTAGCCTATTGTATTTTTAATTTTATATTTTTTATATTTTTCATTTGCAGGTTAAACTGTCAGCTGAGCTCTGTTATTGAAGCTTTGGCTAAAGGCCTGAATTTTACAATGATGTTTTGAAATACCGTAAAACTTCTAATAGGGGCCCTCTCCCCAATTGCCGCCGAGTCTCCAATAACCGCAGGGGGTCAAACTCAATTTTGCATATAAGCGCCGGTCTTCCCTTAACAGCCGGGAGCGGTTATTAGAATAAATATGTTTTTTCTCCTCCATTAGGCCTACGGTATGTTTTTGTGTTGACTGAATCAGTCACTTACGGTAATGACGTGTGTTTTGGAGGAAGTCAGTTTTATATTTTATTCGGACATGTATTGGAAACTTGTCTTGGCATCTACGTATTTTGTAAGTCTGCTCGTTTGTCTAGTAGTGCTGCAGTGCTGTTTCGTTAGCGTTAGTTTGGTAGCTAACGTTAGCGTGCGTTCTACAATGACGTTGCTATGACTTTCCAATGAAACACTAGTCTCGCTGGTCAGCCTCCCTTCCCTACTCACGGAAGGGAGAGGAGGCTGGCCAGCGAGACTAATGAAACACAAATCGCTGGGCTGCGTGCCGCGCAGTGTTTGTGGTGTGGGAGATTCGAGCTCTCAAAAGAAGACAAAAGACTTGCTCGTGGCCAATCCCGGCGCTCGACTGCTGCGTAGGCGGGCACAGGGCGTGGTTTTGGCTTAACCACGGTGGGATTCGAAATAACGCACCAGTTACTGCTAAGGTTAACCACCTTTCTGCTAATGATACTCTAGCTCTATAAAACTAGCAGACAGCCAGCTACTGCTAACGTTAGCCGCCATTCTGCTAAAATTAGTGCAGCTCTGTAAACTAGCTATCTGCTAGCTAGTTTAGTGCTGTCATTAGCAGTAAACTGGTTTCCTCTTCTGAGGGAGTTTCCCTCCCTCCCTCCTGGATACATCCATCCTTCTATCATCCATTGCTTATCCTTCTTCCCTTGATCTCATTTACCCATTTCTCTCAATCAACCAATAGAGGGTATGCATGTGATGTCACAGAGGCAGAGGTCACTGTGGGGTCACGCCCACTGAGTCACAGCAAGACTGAGCTTAAATATAGTAATCAGCCTAGATAACTGACACCTGCTGCTCAGGGAGGAACTTGACACTCATTTTGACACTCATTCCTGATTGAGGGGGTGTGTCCCAGTGGGTGTGCATACCCTCTATTAAAGTTTTATTCATATCCATCCAACTCTCTGATCCATCACCTATCCCTATCTCCCTCATTCCAGTAATTCATGTTTTTCTTTCATCCATCTACTGTACTATCTATCCATTCTGTCTCTACTTAGTCCATCCATCAATCAATAATGTAATCCGTGAATCTGTCATCCACCTACATGTACCTGTGTGGTTGTTGTGTTCAGGCTGTAGATAGGCACTGCGAGATGTACCTGTGTGGTTGCTGTGTCCAGGCTGTAGATAGGCACTGCGAGGCCTCCTCTCTCTCCCCTGTCCTCCCTCCTCTCTCCTCCTCCCTCTCTTCCTCTCCACGTATCGGGCAAGAGCGTCCTGCTGAAGCTGCCGGAGGTCGGGTCGTGACACGGCGTTCTGCGAAGCACCACCCCCAATGCTGCGGCTGGCCGCCAACTCAAACATCCTCCGACGGTCCGCCACACTGGTGTCTGAAGGAGGGGAGAGATGGGTCAGAGCCATGAGGTCCGCCACACTGGTGTCTGAAGGAGGGGAGAGATGGGTCAGAGCCATGAGGTCCGCCACACTGGTGTCTGAAGGAGGGGAGAGATGGGTCAGAGCCATGAGGTCCGCCACACTGGTGTCTGAAGGAGGGGAGAGATGGGTCAGAGCCATGTGGTCCGGTCTGAAGCCACACCTCTCAGCACTGTACCACCTTTTTTCCAGACCTGACACTATTTTGAATTGTTTGAAGTCATATCATCAGCTTGCAAAACGTCACACTCAAACTTTGTAAAACTGTAACAGATTTACACAACACACCTGTTATATGTAAGTTACTACAGTAGCTAATTTGCTAGCAATGCAACATTTTTCTCTACAAGCATTGGTCATTCCAATGCTTATCTTGCCCCAAGAGTGCTTCTAAATCATTTTGATGGACTACTAATATGGAGAATGACATGTACCTTTGGTGCCGCGTCCCGGAGCATCGAAGTTGCCTGGATGTAACTCCATTTCCTGCTGCAGCTCCTTCACATTAAAAGTTTTCCTCGAACTAACTTTTATTGTGAAGAACGTGTAGGAAGTGAAATGTGTTCGCTCTAATAGCTTTTTTTACATCAAAAGTTCCACTAGTACATATGTTTTTGTTACGCAGGAAAGCAGCAGGGGGCAGCAGCAGCACCACCGCCTTTCAAACTTTTAGATCGCACTCAACCCGCGTTTCTCCACCGCTGCGGACTGTCTCTTCCCCCTCCCTTTTCCCTTCTTCTCTCAGCCAAAACAAAATGGAAACTTCCCGGTAAAAATGTCAAACTAATGTCATTTAAACAAGTAAATAGCCTCACTGATGCACGTTGGAGGAGAAAAAAGGTGTTTCAACAAACGAAGCAGCAAACATTGTATCAAAATCCTCGTTTTGATGTTAAGATGACATAATAGTGAAGCTGTAAAGCATTACTCAAAATGTGAACGTTACGACGAGGGGTTTATTTTGAAAGAGCTAAAGCGGACGACCAACTTACATTCTGGCTGACTTGACGCAGTCTATGCGCCCCTGCCTGGGCTCGTGAGGTTTGCGGGGTGCACTCGTGCATGACGAGAGCCACTTTTCTCTCTGCATATTCCGAGCCTGTGGGAATCACCGAATCTCACTGACTCACGGTGGAAAAGCGGCGGCAACTCACGGAAAATCACGGGTTGGACCACCGCCAAGATTTATATCACCACCCGGAGCAGAGCCGCCACGTAAAAACCCACCTCACTTGCAGGGTCGCTCTATCGGCTAAACGGCGCGGCTTGGAAACTTTTAGACTGAAGAAAATGCCACTAGTTTGTGGATATTAGTGGGGTTTTTGGCCAGTCTAAAAGGGGCTTCAGTGTATCGCTCTGAGTTTGCAAGAATGATTAGCGACACTATTCTTGAATAAAACAAGTCGACAAAACAAAACATTTGGGGATATTTGGAGCTTTTTTCCCCCAGCAAATCAGTTATAAACACTGCAGAGAGGTTAGCAAAGTAGGGAGTACAAGTACAACAATAAAGTAAAGGCTGATAAGCAGCACAGTTAGCACCGGTAAGACAATATCAATTTGAATTACAGGGTGACAGAGTCGACATCATTATCATCATCCATCCATTACTTAGCCAAACTTTTAGGCTCTGGTGTGGTGTTACTTCCTCCTACACATTTAACATTAGCACATGTTTTTTTTTGGCAGAAAATCTCATTTTCATTTACCTCCTCCCCGCCTGAAGAGGGCGACCGTCTCGGCGTCCGACACTCCGACCTCGTGCATGCTCTCCGGCTCCGAGTACGAACGCTTCTTCTGCTCCGCGGTCAGACGCTTGCGGCCGCAGATCCGCGACGGAGGCGGTCCGACCGGGGGGACGCTGGGCAGGGCGGGGGGGCTCGGGCCGCGCACCTCCGGGCTGATCATGTGCCTCTCCTTCGGGGCGTGAGGGGAGGTGACCGGGGATGGGGCAGAGGACAGGGGCAGAGGAGGAGGCACCGGGACAAGACAGCCCAGGGGTTTGGGCATGGTTTTAGGGCCTTTCTTCTCCGGAGGCTGCTGCTTGGCGGAGGAGACGGGAGGAGCAGCAGGAAGCAGGGGGCTGGTGAGATCTCTCCGCCTGAAGGAGGTGGAGCGCAGGACCTTGCACTGAGCGTCTTTCACAGAGTCTCTGTAAGACCTGTTCAAAGACCGAAAGAGCACGTTCAGCAAGTCGGGAGACAGTTATTCTCGCAGTAGCCAGCCGTAGATAAAAAATCTAAGTCTGGGGCACAACTCTTGTAACTACACTTTGAAGTGTAGTTACTGCGGTTTGTCTCTGTTTAAGTCCAGCTGAAGCTCCGGGAAACCAAATCAAACTGCAGGAAGTGTAGTAGTGCAGTTTGATATGCTTTGATTTCTTCGTCTGTTTTCTCAAATATAGAGCAAGACTGAACTTGGACAGTTTGTCACGGGATGAAACAGACACCAAAAGAGTTCAATTTGAGTAATAACCCAATTGTGACCAAAACTGTAGTCAATTGTAGTTACTGCGGTTTGGCTTTGGAGGGCAGAATCGTGCAGACCCGCTAACCTAACCCCTGACCTGTTGAAGGAGGTGTCCTGGATGGGGCCCAGCAGCAGCCGCTGCAGCTCTTGCCTCCAGGGGCCCGGCTCCTCGCTCTCTCCCAGCTGGAAGGTGCTGCGGCTCCTCTGGAGGGCTGAGCTGGGATCCGCTTCCTTCCTGAACACCACACAGAAAATGAACAGGATCTGAGGCGAGGCTTATGCTGATAACACGTTATAAGCTTATGCATTTAAAGACGGTTTTCACAGAACTGTCAGTCCTGCTCTGCTTCTCTTTTTTTTTTCTTGTCCTGTCCATAGCAAACACTGCAACAGGAAGTGAGCTGGGGTTCAATTTAGAATGTTTTTTTGTTGTCAAGTTAAAACCCTCTATAGAAAAGCATTAGTCCAGTACTTCATTTCAACATGTTTGCCATGTTTGTTACCCATTTTGATCTCGCAATCCCTCCCTTTTTTGCTTCTTCAAGGGGCGTCTGGGTAGCGTAGACGTAAAAGCTCTTGCCTACCGTCGCCGAGACCTGGGTTCAATTCTTGGCTTGATCAGACGTTCCTACAGACGCAATTGGCCCTGTTTGCGGGTGGGTATGAGGCCTGGTCGCTGCTCTAGCACCTCCTCTGGTCAGTCAGAGTGCCTGTTTGGGGGCACCGGGGGGAATACAACCTTTTCACGGGGGGCATTTTGTGTCGAAAAGGCAGAGTAAACACAGGTGCAAGCAAAACACTAATGACGGTTTCCAACTTCCATGATTGGAAGTTGGAATCCCTCATTAGTGTCTTGCTTGCACCTGTGTTTACCCTGCCTTTTCGACACAAAATGCCCCTCGTGAAAAGGGTCTATAGCATGATCCTCCCACGCGCTATGTCCTTCCTGTGAAACTCCTCGCTGTCAGGTGAAAAGAAGGGGCTGGCGACTGTATCAGAGGAAGCATGTACTAGTCTACAACTCTCTCCAGATCAGCAGAGGGGTTGGGCAATGACGAGGACAGCAGTGGGGATTGACCAAGTACAACTGGGGAGAAAATGGGGGGCGGGGGAGCAGCAGATCTGTCTACCTGTGCTGTGTCAGGTCACTGCTGCCTCACCTGTGCTGTGTCAGGTCACTGCTGCCTCACCTGTGCTGTGTCAGGTCACTGCTGCCTCACCTGTGCTGTGTCAGGTCACTGCTGCCTCACCTGTGCTGTGTCAGGTCACTGCTGCCTCACCTGTGCTGTGTCAGGTCACTGCTGCCTCACCTGTGCTGTGTCAGGTCACTGCTGCCTCACCTGTGCTGTGTCAGGTCACTGCTGCCTCACCTGTGCTGTGTCAGGTCACTGCTGCCTCACCTGTTCTGTGTCAGGTCACTGCTGCCTCACCTGTGCTGTGTCAGGTCACTGCTGCCTCACCTGTGCTGTGTCAGGTCACTGCTGCCTCACCTGTGCTGTGTCAGGTCACTGCTGCCTCACCTGTGCTGTGTCAGGTCACTGCTGCCTCACCTGTGCTGTGTCAGGTCACTGCTGCCTCACCTGTGCTGTGTCAGGTCACTGCTGCCTCACCTGTGCTGTGCCAGGTCACTGCTGCCTCACCTGTGCTGTGTCAGGTCACTGCTGCCTCACCTGTGCTGTGTCAGGTCACTGCTGCCTCACCTGTGCTGTGTCAGGTCACTGCTGCCTCACCTGTGCTGTGCCAGGTCACTGCTGCCTCACCTGTGCTGTGTCAGGTCACTGCTGCCTCACCTGTGGTCACTGCTGCCTCACCTGTGCTGTGTCAGGTCACTGCTGCCTCACCTGTTCTGTGTCAGGTCACTGCTGCCTCACCTGTGCTGTGCCAGGTCACTGCTGCCTCACCTGTGCTGTGTCAGGTCACTGCTGCCTCACCTGTGCTGTGCCAGGTCACTGCTGCTTCACCTGTGCTGTGTCAGGTCACTGCTGCCTCACCTGTGCTGTGTCAGGTCACTGCTGCCTCACCTGTGCTGTGTCAGGTCACTGCTGCCTCACCTGTGCTGTGTCAGGTCACTGCTGCCTCACCTGTGCTGTGTCAGGTCACTGCTGCCTCACCTGTGCTGTGTCAGGTCACTGCTGCCTCACCTGTGCTGTGTCAGGTCACTGCTGCCTCACCTGTGCTGTGTCAGGTCACTGCTGCCTCACCTGTGCTGTGTCAGGTCACTGCTGCCTCACCTGTGCTGTGTCAGGTCACTGCTGCCTCACCTGTGCTGTGTCAGGTCACTGCTGCCTCACCTGTGCTGTGTCAGGTCACTGCTGCCTCACCTGTGCTGTGTCAGGTCACTGCTGCCTCACCTGTGCTGTGCCAGGTCACTGCTGCCTCACCTGTGCTGTGTCAGGTCACTGCTGCCTCACCTGTGCTGTGTCAGGTCACTGCTGCCTCACCTGTGCTGTGTCAGGTCACTGCTGCCTCACCTGTGCTGTGTCAGGTCACTGCTGCCTCACCTGTGCTGTGCCAGGTCACTGCTGCCTCACCTGTGCTGTGTCAGGTCACTGCTGCCTCCTCTGTAGCTCATGGTCCTGTGGGCTTTAGTCCCACTGGTGCTTCTCTCCAGCATGTTTCGCAGGTCCTCTGCCCCACACGGCTGCTTCTAGGGGAGAACACGAAGCAGTCAATCCACGTCAAAGATGACGAGGAGCAAGATTTCCGAGTTGAGGAGGTCAGGTCAGCAGCTCAGTCTGGTAAGTGTGGAGTAGACAAGATATTGGACTGTATCGTCGCAAAGGCGGTAATCTCCGTTTTGAGCTGGAGTAGCGCAGCGCAAAGCCCTAATTGTGGCCGTGTCGGCCCGCTGCGCTTGGCGCCGTCTCGTGCAAACCTCCATATAGGCGTGTTTATGCCCAAAACAGTATTCACAGGTCATGGATCATGTCCACCCCCCCTTAAAAGCCACAGCGTCACGTCTGTGACAGCAGCTTCTTTCTCGCTGAGTGGGCAAGCAGAGGGACAGAGTGAGAGAGAGAGAAAGAGAGAGGGCGAGAGAGAACAGAGCGAGAGAGGGGGAGAGAGAGAGAGGGAGAGGAATGGAGGATGAACCAGTTCGGATTCAGAAAACCATTAGAAACTAACGAAAATTGGTGCTGATTAGGGATGTCCGATATTATCGGCCTACCGATATTATCGGCCGATATTAGCATAAAAAATTCATATCGGAAAATATCGGTATCGATAATTTTTTTAATACAGGGGGAGTCTCACTGAGAGCAATGCTGTCTTTTTCAGGAGTGCCCTGTTCACATTCACACACACATTCATACCTGGAAGCTGACCAGTACAACCACAGTCTGATCTGCTGGCCACTGAGCAGCTCCACTGGAGCGGTTGGGGTTGAGGGCCTTGCTCAAGGGCACCTCAGTGGTGGTAATGAGGGAGGGGCAAGCGCTGCCTTTTTCACTTTCCCCACCCAGATTTATCCTGCCGGTCCCGGGGATTGAACCGACGACCTTCTGGTCACAAGCTCGCTTCTCTAACCGTTGGGCCACCACTGCCCCAATAACACTTACAACTTTAACACAACATGCATATTATATATTAAACTCTTCAGCTACATTAAGCTACATTATGTAACTTGTTACCTGAAATTTTGGTGAAAAAAAAGCCCGCTTATATCGGTATCGGTTGATATCGGTCGATATCGGTATCGGAAATTAAGAGTTGGACATTATCGGATATCGGATATCGGTAAAAAAGCCAATATCGAACATCCCTAGTGCTGATGGAACGATATCCCATTTGAAACACACCAAAGGGATGCAGTTACACAGTAAATATCCCCATGGTGTTATTATGTCGAAGCGTGCGCTTACTGTAATTAGTCGTTTCGTTCATATAGGCCAGTGATTCTCAATTTGTGGCCCGCGATGGAATTGCAGTGCACCTGAACGCAACATGCAAGATACCCGCTGAATAAGTGTCCAAATGTTCATGTCATTCTGGCCAATACTCCACTTCTGTTATAGCATTTCAGTCTGGAATATGGAATATCTTTCAATAATCTATGATTTAGCTGCTAAATTGTCAAATACTGCCGTCTGCTTGCTACCCAGGCACTTATGTATGTACTTAACCTAACTAACTTAACCTAACTAACTATCCGGTGTGCACAACATTGTCAGCCTAAACTCCGGCTGACACCCCAAAAACCTACAATCCGAAAAATGTATATTGTTTGTATATTGTTTATTAACTGGCCCCTGCCCTTCTATCATTTCACGAAAGTGGCCCCCGGGCAAAGCAAGTTGAGTATCCCTGATATAGGCTATAACATACACATTTAAAAATATTTGTTTGTTTAATAGGGTAAGGATGTGTGAGAGTTTAATTCTAGCCTATTTCAATGGCTTATATCAGAATTGCCCACTCGGGTTAAGCTATTGACTGCGGTCACGCCCTCCACGCTGTGGAGAAGCTGCTCTTGCATGTGTGTAATTGCAGGGAAAGAGGTTACCGTACTGGCCGGCACAACTTTCTCAAAAGTAATCTACGGTTATACACGTAACACCACAGACCTGTATGGTCGGGAATTATGTAGCCTAATAAAACCATGACAAACAAATTCTCATTTTCAAATCAAGGTGTGTGTTTTTTCTGCAATGTACAGTAGGCTATAGTAATAAATGTGGCATTCTGAAGAGGCGGGGCAGTGTGTGCGCGCGCGAGGTTTTGGAGAGAGAGGGACATCCATGCCCTGCGTAATGTATCGTAATGCGAGGAAGTCCTGCACTGCGCGGAGAATACTGCGTGCGCTGCAGGCGCAATGGGGTTTTTAGCGTTAAGACCTGCTATTAGGTGCCGTTAAAATTGAGAGCACCCAAGGACATTTTTGAGCATTTGAGTCGCGCAAAGGCCAGTATTTAGCACCGACACGCCTGGGCCACGCCTACACCTGTGTATGCGCTTAGATTCCAGCGCAAAACTGGATGGTGGAGGCAGACGACAGCTTAAGACGCAGGGAAGATAGCATAAGAGGTGAGCAAACGATAGCGCCTTACGACAATAGGGCCACTTGATACATGATACTGGCATTAGCCCTGTTCAAAACCGTTCCTTATTACAGAAATAGTGGACTATTAGTGTGTTCGCCATTTTTTACTAGTGTCCGATTTCTCAACAGTTAATTTGATTCACTATATAGTCCACACATATCCACAATGCACAGCGATTTCTAGTGAACAGCGGAATGTACACAACCTTTTCTCCCATATACCACAATTTCTTCTGTTGAGGCAGTTCGAGGCAACAAATAACCATCAAGCAGAGATAAGCAGAAAACAAGGAGGGTTCAAACAGTCTCATAATACTAGCAGCTGAAAACAGGGAGGGGTGATCATAAGAGCAGATCCTGTGAGCATTACCTTGTGCTGGTTAGCCTTGTTTTGTGCGTGGCCGGTGCTGTGGCTGCGCCGCTCGCCACCGCGCTCGCACCGCTCGAACCGACTGACCTTCTCCAGCACAGAGAGGCTGCGGGCGGCTCCCTGTTTACCATCGCTAACCTGGCTGCCGTCGCCGTGGCTGCTGTTGCCCTGGGTACTGCCGGCAGTAAGGACGCTGTCGGGGCAGGAGCATCGCTGCACCTCGGCCAGGGCGATCTCCAGGTGGGTCAGCGGGTGTTCTCGCTCTCGCTCCCAGTGCTGGGGCTGCTCTCTCTCTCTGTGCTGGGGCTGCTCTCTCTCTCTGTGCTGGGGCTGCTCTCTCTCTCTGTGCTGGGGCTGCTCTCTCTCTCTGTGCTGGGGCTGCTCTCTCTCTCTGTGCTGGGGCTGCTCTCTCTCCCCGTGCTGGGGCTGCTCTCTCTCTCTGTGCTGGGGCTGCTCTCTCTGCCCGTGCTGGGGCTGCTCTCTCTCTCTGTGCTGGGGCTGGTCTCTCTCCCCGTGCTGGGGCTGCTCTCTCTCTCTGTGCTGGGGTTGGTCTCTCTCCCCGTGCTGGGGCTGCTCTCTCTCTCTGTGCTGGGGCTGCTCTCTCTCTCTGTGCTGGGGCTGGTTTCTCTCCCCGTGCTGGGGCTGCTCTCTCTCCCCGTGCTGGGGCTGCTCTCTCTCCCCGTGCTGGGGCTGCTCTCTCTCTCTGTGCTGGGGCTGCAGAGCTGCAGAGTCACTGTGGTGTAGGGGAGAAGAGTGAGGGTCTGGCTGAGTGGCCGGCTGGGCGGGCAGGGCTGCGGCCACCTGACCCCGGGCAACCCGGGGCGACGCCTCAGGCTCCAGATGGACGCTGGGCTGCTCCCATGTTCTGAAGGGAGGGAAAGAGATGGAGGAGACAGAGATGAATAAGAACCAGAGGACATCATCATCACCATCACCACCACCATCACATCTATTCATTTCTAATAGGGATGCACCCATATATCGGCAATCGGCAAAAAAAAAAAGATGCCGTTCACCGATTGCAGCATTTGGGTCACATAATGTATGCTGGTTGTTTGTTTCATAATTTCATTACAGTATGATTTAATCTGTACAGCAGGCCAGTATGTATAAGTGTTCCTAGTTGCGCAGATTGCAGGCAGGCAGGCTGCAGGCAGCCAGGCAGGGAGGAATGAGTTAACTTTTCAGTCAGAAGCTGCTGAGACCCCAGCGCAGGTGGGCGGGGCTTGCTGTTCAATGGTGTCAAAATGGAGAAGAAAAAAGAGGTGCAGAGAGGTGGAAAGCAAGGAGCCTATGTTGTGCCTTGGCCTAAACTACAATATCAGTGGTAGACAATTGTCTATTGCCTCTAGAATATTCGAGAGAAATTAAATTAACACTAATTTGTATTTATTTATTTATATTAGGCTATATAAAAAATCCCATTGGTCAAATGTAAACAGTAGTGGCTAAACTGAAAGTATGGGTTGGATTGCTTTTGGGGTTTTCTTCACAAAAGTGGAGAAGGAGGCAGAAGCAGCACTAGCACTGCAGCAGGTGCTCCTGCAGAGCTGGAGGTGTTGTTGAACTGATCAGAATCAGGAACCTTCAGGTAGGCTACAATTTCAGAGCATAAAGTGAAACATGTAGGCTATATGCTTATTGATTTCACATTAACACATTGACTGCCAGCCGTTTTTTTTTTTGCTGTAGGTAGCTTCTGCCAAGCCGTTTTTTGAGGATTCTGGCTCATTTTACAAGAGCCGAGGATTCTTTTCTGCTTGGAGTTTGTGAACACAAAGTTCACAAAAGTACTAATAGAATGTGTGCTTTCTCTGTCTAAAAGAGTTAGTTTGTAGAGTTAGTAGTTATGTAGATATTAGCCGTTGAGTACAGCATGGTTTTAGCGTCTGAGAGTGAAAGCTGAGATAATCGCAGTTTTGTGAAATTCAATCAAACAGGCAGAACAGTCACTTTAACCATTTATTTTTGGCATCAGTGAGAGATCAGACATCCAAACAATATAGTTCCGAACGCCCTCTCCTTCAACTCCTCCCTCCGTGGGCGTGTCTAGTGGCTTTCAGCCTGCGTTTGTCACAAGCGAGTGCTCTGCTGCTGCTGCGAGTTTGAGCAGCCTCCCTCCCTGGCAGCGAGTTTGAGCAGCCTCCCTCCCTGGCAGCGAGTGGGGCTCACTCGTCTCTTGGGTTTGAGAGCCCCGATGAAGCCCCGTGCGACTCTAGGCTTTATGCTGCCCACCCAGTCCATTTCTGGAACCCCCCACCGCAGCAGCGCGAAAGCGTCCCCGCCTACAGTATGAGAATGAGGCTCGTTCGTTTCTGACTGTAAAATCGCCAAGCCATTTCCTTGAGAATGGAGGAAGCAGCCGCGGGAGGCGGCTGCTTTTGGTTGACTTTCTCTCTGTCGGGAGAGGACCGTCGCCACCTAGCTGGTCGGTAAAATAGATTATACACATTCAATACTTCCAATATCTCCATAGGAGACGCGGGGGGCATTGATCCACGTAGCACCGTCAAAAAAAATATATATTTTTTTTGACGACTCAACTCGTCGTTGGCAGTGAACGGTTGGATTCTGTTTGACGACTCAACTCGTTGTTGGCAGTGAACGTGTTAATGTGCTTTATAGGATTATCAGTAGGACTGCACAATACAGTTTAAAGTGGAGATGAAGCAGTTTGATTTTTTTGTATTTGCATTTAACCTCAGACAAGACAAGACAGGACACTGTACTCTTCCTTAAATTAAGTTTGCTGTGAAGCTTTTGTACAGAGGCATGTTTTTGTTTTTACGTCTTCATATTATACTTGCAGTTATCTAGGCAATGTTGAATTCTATTAGTGAACAAATAGGTAACATAACATGTAACATCACGTTAGCATTATATTCACCAAATCTTGCTTCAAACGGCCCAAATCTTTCGCCGGCGACCTAAGGTCGCCAGCATGTGTCCACGTGTGTTGGCCTGGCCTGCATGGTATCTAATGTCCGGCCTGAATTATGGTTCCAGTCCACCCCATGGGTGTATTAAAAGAACTGGATAGGGGACGAGCCACGAGCCACCCACACATTCGGACGGAGGCTGCTCACTGGCGCATGAAGCCATCATGGGGGGTTTTCTTCCTGGTTTTACTTCCTGACCATGCGGCCCAAGACTCAAGCCGTTTTCACACATGCTTACAGGAAAATTACCTGTAAATCAATATCGGCCATTTCCCGGAATTTCCCTTCACACCTCAGCCTCACATGTGTGAATATAGTCGTCAAATAGCCTGTATGTTGGGGGCGGGCGTGGGGGGGGGGCTTATTTTGGGGGTCGGCAAAACTCCGATGGTGAAATAAGTTTGCTTGTCACACAATAAATCACACTCGTTTGACTTAAGAGTATGTTGTATCCTTCACATTCGCTCATGGGCTGCAGTGCAGAGTAGTATCCAGGCAGCGGTCAAGCCAGCGTAATAAACACAGCCGATTTCCCCCCTCCCCTCTCTGCTCGAGAGAGGCCAGTCCTTCAGTCCTCCGCACTTCACAGCAGCCCGACACAGGACAGACACAGCGAGAATGGCAGCGGCTTGCAAGCCGCCCAACGCTTGTATGTATGTAGAGAAAGCAAATGCACGAAGCGAAATGTGGAAGTAGTTTGCTTTGATGTGCGCGAATGATTAGATGATGCACGCTGGAAGTGAACGTTAAGCAACGTGTGTACACCTCGCCCATGAGGGAAGGACCGGCAAATGACTGGACCCGTTTCACACTTGTGTCCCTTATCGCGGCATACCGCTCTTCTGACTGGCTCGAAACTGGTGAAAAGTCCGCGATGACGGAAAACAACTTTCACACTCCAAGGCATTAGACCGCTTTCCGGTCATTTAACGGTAAAAAGCGCATGTGTGAAAACGGCTAAAGTGCACATGTGTGCCATGACGTATTCCATGACGTCTCCCACCCCTGGATGTAGATGTAGATGAAGAAGATACACCTGTATACGGCTCTTAGTGGCTTCTGAAGAAAAAATGCCCCATAAAAAATGATTTGATCATTAAAAGAGTCGTTTTATACTTTGAGTGACACCCGGAAAAAAAATCCCCTGGGTTTAACAGCTGCCGGGGTCCCCATGCAAGTGGATGGGAATTTTCCTATCTGGGCTGCATGGCGTCACATGACTTGCAATACAGAGCTTCGCCACCATGTTCAAATGGCTTCACAGCCCAGCGCTATTCCTGGGGGCTTGGTCCACCCCTGGATGTGGCTGACACAGCTTAAAAGGGGTAGTAACGAACAAGTGCCATAAGATGGCAGTAGCTACATTTGAAGTATAGTGTAGGACCTGTGCAAGTGTCAGTGAGTGACCCATGCCACATCATGCCATGGTCCATTACTGTAATGATAGGTAATGCATTGCAGTAACAAAAGAAAATGCTACTTAACGAACCCCAACAGAAGCAGATCAGAAAACAAGACTTCATACTAAAATATGAGCAAATATACTTTATTATAGCAAATTAGAAAAAAAAGCTAAAGGATATCAGACACGCTCACAGACTCCACAATTAGTCTTTCAAGCCAGACTGTCTATTCTACATTCTGTGAATGCACCATAAACAGTCTGTAATTTACGCCCACAGAACATGGACAAAGGAAGTTTGGGGAAAAAACGCTTCAGACCGGAGGAAGTTTGAACCGATGCAGGTGATTGGAGAAATATGAGCGGATGTCCCGCCTTATCCGGGACATCCCCCTATCATCGCTCATTATTTTATTATATTTTAAAATTGCGAGAGCCAACCATCTGTTTTAAGAGACAGGAAAGATTCATCTTTTACACTCCTGATAGATGGAACAAGATTCAGGACTCCATCAAACTGGACCGACTGGTCTCCATAGTCGTTCAAAGCGTTACTTGAGGATGCATTGCATAGGGGTTGCACCTGCTTTACGTTGCCCTCTTATTTGTCTGCACCTGTGATTTCATGTGGTTTTTATTGTTTTATATATGCCGTAATCTGTTTTTCATTATTTACATTTTTATTGTTTTAAATTGTTTAAATTGTTGTATATGCTGTAATCAGGGTGTCCTTGAAAAAGAGAGTGTGCTCTCAATGGTCCTACCTGGGTAAATAAAGGTTCAATAAATAAATACATAATAAGCCCTGGCCTCCTGTGCAGTTGAGGTAATACCACTCTGTTCCTGCTACAAGAGCTACATTTCTAAATGCAATCGTTTATTGTTTATTAAAAGGATCCCCATACCTGCTCCTGTCTCCTCTAGACTGGATGGGGGTGAAGGGGTCTCTCCTCTCCTCAGCCCCGGACTGGGGGGGCAGTGGCCTGAAGCCATGGGTCAAGTGGGGACCCTGGAAATCCTGGCTGTGTCCCTGGATCATTTGGTTGTGGACTTGGTTTGTATGGGTGTGGTGCCCTTGGTTTGTATGGGTGCGGGGTCCTTGGAGGCTCTGAGCGTGAGGCCCTTGGTGGTTCTGGGGCCCGGCCTGGCCCTCCGCTACCCCGTTTGCAGCTCGGAGGTGGGCTCTGTAGAGTGAGGAGTCAGCCTCCTCCTGCTGGGGCCTAGCGAAGGCAGAAGATTACGTTAGCCTTAAAGGGCTTGTTACTACGATTATAACATACAACAGGACCATACCATCGCTGATGGGCGGAAACCATTTTGTTTTCTTTTTCTCCTCCCATCAATGGATTTAGTGGGTACCCAAAAAATGACCTGTGAAAGTTTCAGGTACTTTGAACAAGTGAAAGATGTTATATTACTGGTTATTAATGTTGTTATTACTATTACACTGTTAAAATGGAATGTTTTCACTTCCTTGTGAAAAATAGCTTTTTTGGAGACACAAGGTTTCTGCCCAACAGTGACGATACTATAGCTGGAGGGGGTTGTTAGGATTATTAATCAATCAAAGTCAGTCAACTTTATTGCCATTTTGCATTATTTTAATATAACTTAATTTACACAGATTGAAAAGATTTTAATGAGGCATTATTTTGTATCCTTCCTTTAAACGTTTCAACTCCACACGTGGAGTCGTGGACAAGTTGCAGTCAGTGTGTACTTTGTTGTAGGTTGTTTCATGTCAATTTTGTGAATCAATACATAATTCCTGCTTTATCCTTTTTTAGGGTTATTTTCCCCCTTCAGTTACACAGATATCGTGACGTATCGTAGATAGAATTTCTTGCAATGTATCGATTATCGCAGAATCGCTGTATCGTGATACCATCGTTATCAAGGGCCAAGAATCGCGACAGTATCGTATCATGAGTTACTCTAGGACTCCCACCCCTAATAGATGGATGGAATGACCAAGAGAAAGACAGACAGAAAAATGAACAGTCAAAAAACAAGAAACAACCAAACAAACCAATAGAAGCAGCTGTCTGCCTCCTGAGTCATGAGCAGGGTGGAAGCGGGCGAGACGGGCGAGGATGAAGAAGAAGGGTTGTTTTGGTATCCGTTCTCTTTCCACCCTTCCATCCCTCCTCCATCCCTCGCTCTGATACCCAGCAGCCCTGGATGCTGCTGCAGGCCGCTCTCCTTGGCCAAAGCGTGGTAGACTCCGGTGGAGGCGGGGCCGGGGCTGGAGCTGGGTATCTGGGCGAAGTGGGGCTCAGGCTGGGGGACGGGGTACACGCCGGTGGGCAACAGGAGCCGGCCGGACTGGGCGGCACCGCCCGGAGAACCGGAGGAGGGTCCGAGAGAGGGGGCAGGCTGGGGGAAGCCTCCCCCCTGTCGAGGCTTGGTGGTGGGGCTGCTCTCCGGACTCTTCTCCATCACCGTGTGGAGCTGGCCCTCGGCGCCGTACAAGCCTTTAGCTGGGTGACGACAACCATACTAGGGCTAATGCTGCTAGGAAGAATAATGCTGAGCATGCTAATAACAATGAACAATGCTAGTCCTTGTCCTCCCAAGTGTTGTTGTCATTTCAACGCATATGGATTCTTTCCGGGTCCAGATTTCTTTGTCGTTTATGGTTAAACTGAATGGGATTTTCTTAAAATGGATTAAATAATGTAATACCAAATAAATGACAAAGTTATCAAATATTTTAATGCATTACTGTATTTTCAATAAATATGTTATATTTTGATAACAACCATGGTGTGGAAAGCCATGGAAGGTTGGTGGAAAGTCTGGCTGGCAATATATCATTATATTGAAATCAAATCAATATATCGATATATATGGATATATATATATAACCCCTTTTAGGGCGATAATTCCACTCATGTTTGATATCATGATACTGTAGACTGAAAGGGGATCTGGAATCCCATATCTGGAATGAAAAAATAGGCTCATACTTGAGAGGACAATTACTAAAAATAATAAATAAATAACAGTATATAATATAATTATAATAATAGATAATGGGTCTATTTATTCAGTGCATTTTACAACCAAGGTTTTCGTGACCACAGCCATATAAGAGACCATATCATTTATCTGACATATAACATTTTACAGCGTTGTCAGTCACAGACCCAATCAACTGATGACAGAAAAGTACAACTGTTTGAGAAGAAGAAAAACATAAATCAGAATCAGAATCAGAATCAGAATCAGAATCACAGTGTGTACCTGAAGCCACAGAGCCACTGGAGTGATGCCAGGAACCCTTATGCAGTGACCTGAGTGAAATAGATTAGATTCGATTGGTGGTAATAGCAGATGAGATCAAAGCAGAATAGATTTTAAATTACATTTCATTCATGTAGCTGAAACGTGAAAATGTTCCACCAGAGTTTAGAGTTGAAATTTTTCAACTTTGGCGAATCATTTGTGCGAGTTTGCTCATGTTTTGTAAATAATTTTGTAAATACATTTTTTATAAATAAATGCATTCGTTTTGCATCTAAGTGTCCGTCGTTATGTTGTGGCTTTTGAGCCGGCATAACATAATGGGGGCTCGCCCGGGATCGTATTGAATAGTGTTGTATAGCATTGGATAGTATTGCATGGTATTGAATAGTATCGTGTCGTACAGAAACATATAGTCGCTGTCGGGGCGAAAAGTCGGATCTCCAAAACGCAACTTTTCAGGAAGTAAAAAAAAAAAGGTGTGCTCTTAAAATACTGAACACCACGTCGTCAAAGTTGGCACGTCTTCATTATAGTCAGTTTCCCACAGGCCGAGAGAGGGGCTCTGTCATGGGGATGAGAAGCATCTCACTAACGTAAACATTATTCTCGTCAGAAACTACTTTACATTACATTACATTACATTACATTACATTATGTCATTTGGCAGACGCTTTTATCCAAAGCGACTTACAATAACACATTTTTGTCAGCAATAGAGCAATCAACTATGCAACACACAGTCTATGACAGGGGCACTCAATTAAAATTCTAAGAGGTCCAGATAGAGAAAATGTCCTCAAGCGAAGGTCCGGAACATTGAGCTTGCGTTATGATTCAGTGCCATTGAACTTAGGCTACTTCAATGATTGCAGTAGCCTAATGGTACAACATCTGTATGTAGTCAATGACTGACTGTTAAATCAAAATAAACATCAATAATGTTTATTTACAGTTTTCATATTTAACTGGATTAATTATAAATAACTAGCCTACACTAATAATAAATACATGTTCTTTTCTCATTTCAAGTAAAATAATGGCTGCATTTAGAAATAACACAACAGAGTGCTTTGGAAAAATTTGCATCTTAAAATAAAGTGCTTTCATTTTAGAAAAATAAGTTCCCCCTTTTCTTCCTTTTCTTAACTCCATTTCACATTTTATCAGTCAGGCTCTCAGCCAACAAACCTCCTTTTCTCTTGATAGAAGTGAGCTCCCACTCTGTTTGTCTGTCTGTCTGTCTGTCTGTCTGTCTATCGGTCGCTCGCAATGCAAACTTTGCATGCCGTTGGGCAGTGCATGTGTGTGCGCCCTGGATTTGAGTGTGTGTGTTTGCTCATGTGTGGCAGCTGGTCAGGATCGCATCACACTTCACGAGACATACTGGTTTTGAACTGCTCGTGAGACCAATGAATGAACATGAGTCTGCCTGCTCTGGATTAAAACTAAAGCTTTGTTTTCGCGGTCTACTCGTTTCTTTTGAGCACGCGATGTGAAATACTTCTCTCGCATTTCTCCAAGTCTCGCCTCTCCTCCGTCCGTGTGTCAACTCTCCAGCAGCAGGCAGAATCAATTCGCTTGTTGATTGGCTGAGTAGCATCATGTGTGATGATTTACAGCGCATGCATTGGTCTGTGAGCTTCCTGACAGATAAACCAGTAGCCTACCGTAAAGGCTAGAAAAGCATGTGCCGGTTAAAATAGAAATGCTCCGTGAAAATGTAACTATTCAGTGATTTGTAGGTTATAGGGCTCGGTCCGGATAGGACTGCGTCTGGGTCCGGATGCGGACCGGAGTCCGGACTTTGAGGATCGCTGGTCTATGACAACTACAACTTCTGAAAGGAATAGTGCTACAAGTTTAGTTTAGGTTAGTTGAAGAAGGGCCCAGATGGAGCCTGAAAAGGTGAGTCTTTAGTCTTTTCCGAAAGATCGGCAGTGATTCAGCCGTCGTGACCGAAAGTGGAAGCTCGTTCCACCATTGAGGTGCCAGGGACGAGATCAATACTTTGATTTGCATATTTTAAATGAGTTTGCAGCCTAGGGATAACTTACATAAGGGATAACTTACAACATTGTATTGATCTATTTACTTCAGAGGAAGCCAGGATTAAACAAAACTATCAGAAATACACGGCCCGTCTGGCCGTGTGTCTTTTCCGGATATAGTGTCCTGCCTGGTGGGTTCAGATGGAGGTAGGGGGCGGAGCTTCTAGGTTTGAGCGACAGTTTGAAGGGGAATGGTGTTACGAGAATTACTCACAAGATTGGTGTAATGCTTTTCCATGGGTTACATTTTGTAAAACCCACACAGAGACGTGAACGCCGACCAGTGGCATTGATTCATCACAAAAAATTAAAATGTGAAAAAATGGACATTCGAGGTCCCGCCCCGAGAGCGACGACATACTGCTGCAATGTTGCGTCATGATACTGAATAGTATTGTATCATTTCGAATGATATCATACTACCTTATATCATATTGTATAGTATCATACCGTACCGTGCTGTGCCGTACATTATCGTTCTGTATTATAGGGTGAGAATCAATATCCACCCTGATTGGATGAACCCTACTCACCGTAGCGAGCGGGCGTGCTCCAGACTAGACCAGGAGTTGGGTCTCTCTGGATGTGTGCCGTGGTTCCTGATGGCATTGTAGCTGTCGCTGCGCTGTGGAGGAGCCGGTGCCCCCTTCAGGCTCTCATAGGAGCTGTGTGCGGCCGCCTGACCCCATATGGGCCCCACGCTGTGCCGGTTTGCAGTCGGGACGCCACCGCTACTGCTGCTGTTGGCACGGTAACAGATTTCATTCGATGACCCTGGAACCAACACAACAAAATAAGGACATAGCAATGATGTCATCACATTAAGGAAATACCTTGTTCATGGGACTAAATTAGAGGCGAGTCACAGCATGGTTAACTAGAAAGAACCGCCTCGTGGTTGTATGCCTCTGCCAACGAGTCAAGTTGCAATCTACATACATGTCTGTCCAGGTCCAGACTCATACACGTCTGTCCAGGTCCAGACTCATACACGTCTGTCCAGGTCCAGACTCATACATGTCTGTCCAGGTCCAGACTCATACATGTCTGTCCAGGTCCAGACTCATACACGTCTGTCCAGGTCCAGACTCATACATGTCTGTCCAGGTCCAGACTCATACACCCACAAATACTTTGCAACCCACGGCACAGTGGTGTGGCCATTCAGCCTTATGGCAATTATGGCAATTTAGGCAATGTTTTGGGCGTACCTCAACAACACGGCGAAGGTTTTCAGTCGGACCAAGGTTTGAACTGAGCTTTAAACCTACTCCACCTACGTCCCTCCTTGTTTCGGCGGCTCACCGGTCTAGACGGGCAAGCACGTACCGTAAGCCCAGTTTCCAGTGACGGTCCCCCGGCAATCTACGCGGCTCCCAGCCCAGCAGCCCGCGATCGGCCATCCTCCAGCATCGTCATGAGCGGCGCTCTCAAACATCGCACCCCGTTGCCCGATGGCAGTGACCCGGTGTCCCTCCAGACACCGGCTGCGCTCCAGGCAGCCTCCACCGTGGCACGCCGCAGTAGACCCGCCGACGAGCAACGCGGACAGCAGACCAGCAGCTGGTGATCGATCATCCTCCAGCATCATCATGAGCGACGCTCTCAAACATCGCACCGGCCCAGCAGTTGGTGATCGGTGGTCACGCCGTGCCTCCCCGACGACCAACGCGGATGACTCCAGCGCTCACCCCATCTGCAGCGCCGCCTCCCCGCCTCGCTGCAGGACCCCGATCACCCCCTCGGAGCCGTGCCTTATGGCTCCTAGCAGCCCAGCAGTTGGTGATCGGCGGTCACCCTCCATCACAAACGAATCAGAGGTCAAACATAGAAATCCAGTTCTAAAAAAACACGGTTGTAATCAATTATTTCGAACTCTTAATCAAGGATCCCCGGTGCAAACCAAAGGGACTCTTTTGTGGACATTTGAATATTCGCAGTCTTGGTAACAAACGTGAACAGTTGAGAGCATCTCCTACATGAGTCCAATATTGACTTCCTAGGGATATCTGAATCATGGTTAAAACAGTCATCTCCAGAAGCCCTTGTATCTATGCCAGGATACAATGTGTTAGAATAAAGAAGATAGCAGAAGGATAGAATAAAGGGAAAGGGGGGGGGGGGTGCTACTTTATGTCAAGAATACTCTTGCCTGCAAAGAAACTGTATGGTCAACTGACATTAACTTTGATTGTGTTGGTGTAGAAATCACTCTTTCAAATGAAACGTCCTTCTCTTTGATTTGCCTCTATAGACAGCCAACCGCTAAAGCCGATTTCTATGATCAGTTAAAGCTTCTTGAACTCCTGTGACTCTAACAAAGAGACCGTCATTTTGGGGGATTTTAATTTAAATTGGGACAACAAACTTAAACAAACCATGGAGGCACACAATCTAGTACAACAAATTGAACAACCGACCAGAATAACTAACACCTCCCAAACAAAGATAGATCTAATTTTCACAAACAAAACTGACAGAATTGCTAAAACCTACAATCTGCTGACTGGCCTCTCTGATCATAATTATATATTTTTTCTGTAGGAAACTCAACAAAAAACGGTTCTTAAACGCACCAATAAAAAAAAACGTATTTCTCTTCTAGTTTCCTCCCAAAAAACATGCAACAATGCTTTAAAGATCCTGTTAAAAGAAAGAAAAAATTGGAATGAGACCATCTCCTCTGTTAACATAGAGGAAAACTGCTGTTTGTTTACAAATAAATTAAATTAGTTAATGTCTTCTTTCTCCAGGAGGGGGTGCCAAAAGGTTAGGAAGGAACGTCACCACCCTGGCTTGATCAAAGCTGCAGATCATTGATGAAGTTAATGGACTCACTTCTAAAACAAAGCTTGAAATCTGGTCTATCGACTGATGGGCAGAATTTCACCCATAAGGTAACTCGGACTTTAAGAAAGGCTAAAGCGAATTTCTTCATCAGTATAATTGAAGGTGCAAAAGGAAATGGGAAAAAAGTACCGGTATGTCAAATTTTAAATAAATTACTAGGTAAACAGAACAAACCTAGAATTAAAAATGAATGACGTTCTGGTTAAAGACCCCACAGTGCTGGCCTGTACATTTAATGAATATTTTAGTGTATTAGAAATAACAAAACTTTTCACCCCCTCTGGTGTTTCACACAGCCCAAGTGTGGATGCCCGGCCCCTCTTTGAGCTGGAGGAAATAAATAAGGAAGAGGTAAGAAAAATCCTTGTAGCACTGAAACGCTCCAAGGCAAAGGACGCCTATGGCCTAGACACTGATTTCATTCAAACTTACTCACGCACTAATAAAACCAATCACCATGTTAGTAAACCAGTCAATCAGCTCAAAGGAAGTGCCATCATCCTGGAAGGTGGCCACGGTGACACAGGTTTTTAAATCTGGTAGCAGGATGGCCAACTACAGGCCCATCAGCATCCTCCACACCATATCCACGGTTGCTGAGAAATGGGTGTGAAAACTCATGATGAAACATCTCGACATGGGTCACACTCCACTCCACCCACTACAGTGTGGTTTCCGTGCTCACCACTCCACTGAGTCAGCTAACTGTGTTTTTCAAGATCATGGTCAAGAGCATGCTGGATAAAAACTCATATGTTGGTGCTGTGTTCCTGGACCTCAGAAAGGCATTCGACACTGTCGACCATCAGGTACTTCTGGCAAAATGATCTCATTTCAATTTTTCTGCAGAGACAATACGATGGTTCAAGTCATACCTAACAAACAGAAAACAGTGTGTCATGGTTGATGGTGTCAAATCCCCTTATCTTGACAATCCAGTCGGTGTCCCACAAGGATCGATCCTTGGGCCATTACTGTTTTCCCTGTACATCAATGACCTGCCTGAAGTATGTCCTGATTTTAATGTACAAATGTATGCCGATGATGCGGTCATTATTGTGCATGGTAAAAAAAAAACGATCTGATCTCATGTAGTTTTACAAACGTTCTGAACAAGGTCCAACCTTGGTTGAATAACACGTGCCTACTGTTCAATACAAACAAAACTGTATGTATGATGTTCAGTAAACAACCAGCTGTCATCACAAGGTCCAATGTGTTCCTGGGGGGGGGGGGACTGCCTCAGAGTCATTTTGAACTCAAATCTATCTTTCAGGAAACACATTAAAAAGCTAAAAAGCACAATTTATTTCAATTTATTTAATTTTAAACAAATCCGGCCCTTCTTAACAGTTGACGCTGCAAAGGCATATCTTCATTGTATGGTTTTTTCCCACACTGAATATTGCCGGGGTGGAAAGCTCCACCCTGGCCACTTTTAGAAATAAATTAAAACAATGGTTGAAAGCCAAACAGACATGTAATCACTTATAGTATGTTTTCTGTCCTTTTTGTATTTTTGAGTGTACCTTATTATCTGTTTCTTTTTGAGTGTGTTCTATTAATGATCTATGTAGCTCTTATTGTTGTTTTTTTTATCCCTCTGTTTTTATGTTTGAGGACTGCGGATGGAAATTAGCCTTGTGCTAAATCTGGCACTTTTTACACTTTTACCATGTTTCAGGTAGTCTCGCTAGCCAGCCTCTCTTCCTTTCTGTCAGAGAGTCTGGCGCTGTGGAAACAGGCAACAGGGATCAGCCCGCCCCTGCTCTAAAGCTGCTCTCCCATTCGAGCGGCTGTTTCGGTGGCAGCAGGATATCCGCTCCCCCGCTTGCAAGCTCTGTCACGCTCTGTTCATTGGCTCCGACCATGTCAATCAGAGCGGCTTCCGCTCCCATGTGTGTCGCTGTAATGCTCCCGCCGAACGCTAACTAGCTAGCGTAGAAAGCTAACGGCGGAAACCTACAGGCTAACTCGTTGCTACACGCTGAAAATGGCAAGTTTTGAAGAAAATTTGGATTGTGCAATAAAGAAGGCCTGCTCGGCACAAGTTCCACCCCGAAACTATTTTCCAAGGGCACTAACGCTAAGCACCGCCCAAGACGAGGCTGATTGGTTAACCCAAACAGAGCATTTTTTTTCGCAATCCCACAATGGAAGCCTGCGACGCCAGACTCTCTGACGGAAAGGAAGAGAGGCTGGCTAGCGAGACTATGTTTCAGGTGACTGTATATGCTTCATGTTTTATGTGTTCATTAATTGTGCATTGTCCCGTCCAAATAAACAAATAAAAGTAAAGTACAGTGAACCCAGGACCTTCTTGCTGTAAGGCAAGAGTGCTAACCACTTTGCCACCATTCCAACGTGACCCCATTCCTCAAAAGTGAACTTTACCTTGCAGTTCTCGGCTTAGCCCCACCCCCAGCCCTCCCCCGACCCGGGAGGCATGGCTGAGCTCCTGCTCATGGGACAGGCCCTGCTGCGCGTCGTAAACCGTCCGCACGTAACACACATCCGCCTGCTGCAAGGCCCCGGCCCCCCCAGCTCTCTGAGGGACCGTCTCCAGCGAATAGGAGCGCTCGGGGCTGAAGGAGGGGGTGGAGGCTAGGTACTCTGGGATGCTGGAGCTGGTGGAGAAGGAGGAGTAGGCGGAGTCTCGCTTGCTGTGGAGATGGTCGATGCTGTTGGAGGACCTGGAGTAGAATGAGAGATTGACTTAGATCTTGTTTGGTCCAGACTTTTCAGGTTGGTCCAAACCAAAATGAGAGCTGTGAAACCTCCATGGGGCGCGGTCCGGACCAAACAGCCAAACCTTGCTCCAATGAAAAGAGGTGGTCTTGATCAAAATGGACCATGGTTCGGTTAGTTTGTAGTGTACAAACATTATTGGATCGTTTGGACTTTCAGACCAATTAGGAAGTACCGCCAGGCTATCGTCAGAGGAAAACAGAAAAGAATAGCCATGGTAGCACATGAGGAGAGGAGGAAACAAAGTTTTTATTTGAAATACTGTATGGTACGACGAGATATCAAAAGTCAACTGGAAAAGCTCACTTTCAAGGTATGAACTAGTCTCGAGTATTGCGCTTGAACTTGGTGCTGCTGGTAGCATTGCCATAATAATAGTATTATTGTGGCAATGAAATTAATATTTTCATTTATTTTCCTCCCATTACTTCAAACGGCGATAGAAGGCTACCCGCCGAATTGATAACATACCAACGTCAGACGCACGCCCGTCTACAAACCAATCAATGTCAAGTATATTAATATAGTGAGATGCTAACCTTGCAACTCAAATACTTCTTAGAATGGTCCTCTCTCTCCCAGACTCTCTTAATCTGTGACATTCCCTGGTGATCTTATGTTCCCCTTTGTGTGTGTGTGTGTGTGTGTGTGTGTGTGTGTGTGTGTGTGTGTGTGTGTGTGTGTGTGCGCGCGCGCGCGCGCGTGATCGTAGAGGTTTGCTGTTATGGATTTGCTTGTGTGTATGATTGTGTGTGTGTTGTGTTTTGGATGTGGGTGGGGGGTGGTACGTTTCAGGTTTTGTGTTTTTTCTCTCTCTCGTTTTGTTTTTCCTTAATGTTTTGAATTTGGCAGACTTTGTGATATGAGGAAACACTGTACCGTTGTCTAAAGAATCTATAGAACATTATATATTATATATTATTATATTATATTATATAACATGTATAGTGATGAAACTTTACACCCCTATCGCTGATGTGACGAAAGTGGCGCTGAGGTCTTGAGGAGGTCTTGGAGGTGGTCTTAGCAGGTATTGAATTAGGCTTCAGGATTCCTGCATATACCCTGCTAGAGATGTCTGTCTGTCTACGCCATTTGCTGCTGAATTGTAGTTTTCTGATTTGTGTATGGTTCTTCTTTTTCTCTCTCTCTCTCTTTGTTATGTAAATTAGGTTGTTTGTTGAATCTTACTTCATTAAAAAAAGATGCATCAAAGAGATGCTGCGTGCGAGATCATGATCACATGAGACACGACAAATTCCACAAAATGAAGCCTGCGTTAGTTCATTCAAGACATGATGTCATAGACATGATGTCATAGCTACGCCCCCGCTGTACCAGCTGACAGCCTCTGTTTGGTTCACCGTTTAACCAATTCTCCAATCACAGTCATTCTCACATCAAGGCGGTCCGTTTAAATATGGCCGCCTCTCACTCACTGATCTGTTCCCCACCTTGCTGATCGTTTGCGGCTGCTGGCAAACGCTTTGCCCCCTCCACCCCAGCCTCCACCTTTTAGATCGAATGCTATCATGTATTGTAGCTCTGGAGTCTGCATGGCTCAAAAAATGAACATGTTTCCATGTCTTGCTTTTAGGCTCCCTCTTTTACTCTCTATGGTTTAAATGTATCTGGAATATTTTATTCCCATGGGGGATTTTGCTTGCTCTCCCTGCTCGGCGTAGCATGCTGCTTGCTGAGCCGAGTTCAGGCAGAATTAAATTAATTAAATATTAAATTAAATATTAAATTAATTATAAGAGCGGAGCCTTCAACGCCAAACATAATTGTATGCATTATATTCATTTATGCAATAAATGGTTAATTCTATGACTTGAGCGTTCTTGAATGAACCATTTGGCAGCGTCAGGAGACGCAGCACATGTAGGTGTGTCGTGATGTCTTGTGAAGTTTGTTATTGTGATATAAGGATATAGGATATATATATATATATAAGTTTGTTATTGTTATTGTGCTCTCGCATAACTGACATGTGAAAGCAAAACTAAGAGGATCCAATGTGTACAATGTAACAAAAACATGAACCTTGGTTGAGACTTTCAGGTGTATCACACCCACAAGTTGGTTTTCTTTGGTCTGAACTACAGGTTTCAGGTTTGAACGAGCAAGCTAACTTGGTTGAAATAGAGATCGTGAGTTTACAAACTCCACACAAACCACACATATAAACACAAAGCTGCCCCTTGTTAGCTCAATACAGTTGAAACTAAGATATTCCATTAAAAAAAAAGTCTAGCCACAGATTTAGCTACTACATCAACGAACTTCACATGTAGCTTTAGCTAATCGCTCCCTGCTAACATGAGTTCCTGTTGCCAAATCTCGCGAGAGTGTGTTGCTGAGATAGAGACAGGTCTTGAACAAGTTCAATTTTCTCCTGATCTAAAATGCCATTTTAGTGTCAGAATATTCAGAAGATATGTGGCCTCGGAGAACGGGCCGAATATTTACTTTAATGAATATGGGAGCGAAGGGATCTGTCATAATCTGAGATCACGTTGACTTTTCCCATTGACTCCAATAGACTCAGACCTGCTGAAAATCTCCTAAGTGGCTGTGGAAAGCCATGGGCAAAAAAACAAACAGTCAAGGGGTGGGACAGTGTCCTTGATCAAGGCACCATATCCCTTATTGTGAGTCCAGCGCACCTGGCTGAGGAGAGCTGGTGGCAGGAGGAGTATGCGGGGTGCGGGGTGTGGTGCAGCACCCCGGGGTGCTGCTGCTGGGAGCACTGGGGAGGGTCCAGGCTCTCCATGCTGCCTCGGGAACTGTACTGGTCCGGACTCTTCCTCAGGTAGCCCCCGCCACCAGAGTCAAAAGCAGCACACAGGTCTGTGGTCGAAGCACTGAGAGAGAGAGAGAGAGAGAGAGAGAGAGGGATGGAGGGGGGGAGAGAGAGAGAAAGAGAGACATATATATATATATAGCATTACTCAAAGCATTAGGATTAGACTGTCGTAAAGCTGTCGTAAAGACAGTGGGGAGTGACTATCAGCTACTGTCATCAACTTACTGTAATACCAACATACTCAAACTTTGACGCGTTATTTACCCCCCCTTCCCAACATGCTACGTTGACATGCTTGGTCCCAATCGATTCCAAGTCCACAGTCACATCTGCCCCCTTATTTTCTAAATTAAAAATATTGACTGTTTATAACATAAACATGTACTTTTCTTTTCAAGGTTCAGTATCAGGGTCACACACTGCCATATCATTTTCAACAATATTTTCATAAAAACTCAAACATTCACTCCAGAACTACTAGACAATCTAATTTCCTGCAGATTCCACTTTGTCGTACCACCAGAGGGCAGTTATCCATCAAATACAAAGGTGTTATCTTATGGAACAACTACTGTATATGCACCTGATGGACAGCTCACCCTCCCTACCAGTCTACAAAAGAAAACTAAAAGAACATCTGTCCTCAATGGAATTGTGCTAAAAAAAAATCTGTTGCCATTGTCATTTACTTCTTCTGATGTATTGCTTAATTATTAAGTTTGTTTATTTAGTTTTATTTTTTATTTTGTACTATCTATGTATTATTATTTGTACTATCTCCTTGGTTATAATTATTATTATTATTATTTTTATATATATAAAAAAATTTACATGGTGAGGTTCTCGATAAGTCTCGATAAGTTCTCTCCAAGCACTGATATTTATTGTATTTTATTAATTTCCCCTCCAGGTGAAATACACTTGGCGTGTATTGTCTTTACAGTGCAAAATCAATCAATCAAATCAATCAATTCCTTATTTCTTCTACTTTCATAGGTATAAAGACCATCACTCTAGCTTTAAAAATGAGCTCGCTGTCAGCCGTACATGTACCGGACAAATTCTGTTTAAAAATGTGGGAGTTTAAGGTCGCCGTTTTTATTTGCAAAATGACAGGCTATGCAGCATGAAACATATTAATACGAAAAGTAATAGCGAAATAGATTGGTGGACCATTTGCACGCCGAATTTACTAGAAGGCCCGGATCACTTGAACTTAATTGACTTACTTGCACATCTCTTGCCGAGAAGTTGCATATATCCCAGTGTTTGAATAAAAATAAGAAGAAGAAGGGGACAATATGCTGCTACTGTCGTGTAAATCTATCTAGGGGCGGCTTTAGCTCAGGAGGTAGAGCGGGTCGGCCAATGACGCAAGGGTTGGCGGTTCGATCCCCGCTCCCTCCCAGCTGCTGTCGTTGTGTCCTTGGGCAAGACACTTAACCCTCCTTGCTCCCGATGGTGTGTAGGCACCCTGCGTGGCAGCCTGCCGCCATCGGTGTATGAATGGGTGAATGTAGACTATCTACTGATTGTAAAGCGCTTTGGATAAAAGCGCTATATAAATGCAGGCCATTTACCATTTACCATCTATTACTGTCATGTCATCACAGCAAAGTGGAATCTTGATGTCAGCATTCACTTCCTAGTAGACAATGGAGCTGGATTCATTATATATATATAATGAATATATATATAATGAATATATATATATATATATATATATATATATATATATAATGTATATATATATCTCAGTGGCGGCTCCTGAGCTTGCAAATGTGGGTGTTTTTTTCCCCTTTTGCAGTTTGAAGACATATTTAGAGGAATATCTAATTTTAATTTAGCATTAGGATTAGACTGTTGTGATGTCATTATTCAGTTTTAAAGATCAATAATTTCTCATTATTTCATTTCTCAGAGTAAATACTGTATATTTATCGATTCGTTATTTCGAATCCCACATAGGTTACGCCAAACCCCACATAGGTTACGCTAAAACCACCACCGCAAAGCGTGTACCTGTAGTTGGCCAGCCGGCAGGAAAGTATCGCGGGACTTCACGAGACTTGGTGACCGAGATCACGTTTGAGGTAATTTGATCCCTGTGAAAGTCCAGGAAATGGCCTGGGGCGAAATATCACTCTGGTGGATGTTGAGGGATCACATTATTACCATATGTGGCGAAAACGGGAATAAAAATAGCTATTTAGATGCAGGAAAGACAGGCTCACACTTGGCCCCAAATCAGCTCCATTTTACAACTGACTTGGACGCTATTGATCTCAAAACAACGCTAGGACTGCCAGAAACGCCGCGGACATCGCTGGGTGAGTGGCCAAATCATAATTATTGCCAGGAGATGGGTCCAGGTTAAAAAAAAACGAAATTCTCCTTTAACAACCGCAGCTGCGACCTCGTTGGCTGGCATACATCAGCGATGTTTGGTTGTTGAATGAATTCGTTCATCATACAGTAGGCTAGGCTACACTAACCTATGAAAATATTAATTTGGGCAAAGAGCTGAGTGAAAATGCCTCCGCTCGCCTTTCAATCCAGGAGGGGTGGATGTCGCCTGAAAGCACACCGCAGGACGGGAATGTGGCCGTGCTGCTTGGCTCTGTGTGAAAGCAATTTCTGTGGCGAGGCTGCTGGCTTTGCGGGCCTTCTGAACTGCAATTTTGCGCGATCTGTGTGTGAAAGAGCCTAGAGAGACAGGCGAACCTCCAATGTTAACGTTACCAATGATCGATTTCGGTGAGTAGGCCTAAGTGACCCCAGTGAAGCCTGCTGGCCCAGCGCCGTAGCCGTTGCGCGGCTGTGGCTCAGGAGGTAGAGCGCCTCGTCCACCAACCAGATGCATGTGGAAGTGTCCTTGGGTAAGACACTGAACCCCAAATTGCTCCCGATGGCTGTGCCAGCACCCTGCATGGCAGCTGGTCGCCTTCGGTGTATGAATGGGTAAATGTATAGGCACATTGTAAAGCGCTTTGGATAAAAGCGGGCGCTCAATTCCTAGGCTCGCCCAATGCGCGGCCTCGCCCGTCTTGCAGCTCGCATTCGCAGCTCGGCCACTGCACAGCCTTGCCCGCAGCTCGGCTGCTGTGTGGCCTTGCCTGCCCTATTGGGCGCGCACACAATGTCTCCCTCTCTCTCTCCCTGAGTCTCGCTCGCTCTCTCTCCCTCAGTCTCTCTCCCCCTCTCCTCTCTCTCCCTCTGTCTCTCGTGAGCCTCCTCAGTCTCTCATGAGCCTCAGACTGATGACGTCATCACTGATGACATCAGACATCATCACTGATATCATCAGTGTGTGTGTCTGTCTCTTGTGTGCTGCGAATGCAGCTGCAGGGCCAGCTTGGCGAGCTGCAGGACGGGCGAGGCCGCGCAGCGGCCGAGCCCAGGAATTGAGTGCGCGAAATGCCTACTTATTTTTAATTTTTTACCAGCGCCTGTAAAAAAAAATACACATTTGTCCATGTGACGCTGCTGAAGGAGCTACGCAAAAGAGCTGCTAGAGCAGAACGGCTCTGGGCTCAGTTAACAGTAGCAGCACCCAGTAGCTCTAGAAACGCTGTAGTAAATGTAGTAGAAATGGTCTTAAACTGTCTATATTACAGTAACACTCAACCACAAGGAAAAGGTTTCAAGGCTCATTACTGCATGAAGAAAAGCTCATAATAGTCTGTTCCATGGGCTATCTCAGCTTGGTTCGGGGAGTTAAGCTAACGTGGCTAACCTAGCCTAAGCTAAGCTAACGTGGCTAACGTAGTCTGGGACTGGGTCTGTGAATGTCAATAGAGTGCCAAACTCACCCCCTAATCCCATGGGATTTCATCCGCCATTTATTTTTCCATAGATGTTGCGTAAAATGCTTATAAAAATAGTTTTACTTGGAACCAAGTGATTCAACTATAGAATCAGGGGAGACCATGTACATTTTGACTCAGATTTTCTTTTTCTTTTTTTTAGCGGTGGATGAATTTCGACAGTCGACTTTGGCCCAGCGAATTTCAAATCTTGTTTTTGCTAGAAATGCCCATCCCTACTATAGAGCTATAAAGAGTAGACCCATCCCTACTATAGAGCTATAAAGAGTAGACCCATCCCTACTATAGAGCTATAAAGAGTAGACCCATCCCTACTATAGAGCTATAAAGAGTAGACCCATCCCTAGAGCTATAAAGAGTAGACCCATCCCTACTATAGAGCTATAAAGAGTAGACCCATCCCTACTATAGAGCTATAAAGAGTAGACCCATCCCTACTATAGAGCTATAAAGAGTAGACCATCCCTACTATAGAGCTATAAAGAGTAGACCCATCCCTACTATAGAGCTATAAAGAGTAGACCCATCCCTACTATAGAGCTATAAAGAGTAGACCCATCCCTACTATAGAGCTATAAAGAGTAGACCCATCCCTACTATAGAGCTATAAAGAGTAGACCATCCCTACTATAGAGCTATAAAGAGTAGACCCATCCCTACTATAGAGCTATAAAGAGTAGACCCATCCCTACTATAGAGCTATAAAGAGTAGACCCATCCCTACTATAGAGCTATAAAGAGTAGATCCATCCCTACTATAGAGCTATAAAGAGTAGACTACTAGAGGAAATGAGGAATAAATGCATTCAAAACATGTATTTAGATCTAGAGCAGATAATTGTGTTTGGTGTTTTCTTCATGTCTAGAATAAGGGTAAGACTGGTAAATACCCTGGCCTGCTTTACCGGGCATGGTCCACACTTCATGTGTGGAAATGGCTTAAGAGAGTCACAAGACTACAATGTGTGTGTGTGTGTGTGTGTGTGTGTGTGTGTGTGTGTGTGTGTGTGTGTGTGTGTGTGTTGCGTGCGTGCATCGGGGGAGCCCCAGTAATGGTGTGTGTGTGTGTGTGTGTGTGTGTCCGGGGGAGCCCCAATAATGGCGTGTGTGTGTGTGTGTGTGTGTGTGTGTGTGTGTGCGTGCATCGGGGGAGCCCCAGTAATGGTGTGTGTGTGTGTGTGTGTCCGGGGGAGCCCCAGTAATGGCGTGTGTGTGTGTGTGTGTGTGTGTGTGTCTGTGTGTGTGTGTGTGTATGTGTGTGTGTGTGTGTGTGTGTGTGTGTGTGTGTGTGTGTGTGTGTGTGTATGTACGTCACTGTTTGACCCACCAAGCACCTCAGCTGAACACAATGCAATTACTGACCTGGAAAAGAGGCCACCTGTCTCTCTCTCTGTCTTTCGCTCACTCACTCACTCTTTCTCTCTCTCTCTCTCTCTCTCTCTCCCTCTCTCTCTCTCTCGTTCCTTCTATCTCTCTTTCTCTCTGTGAATGTCTTTCTATCGCTCTGTAAACTTTGTTCATGTCACTCTCTCTCTTTGCCTGTCTCTCAGCTTCTCTCACTCCCTCTGTCAACCTCTTTATCAATTCAATGCATTGAACTGTATTGGCATGGCATACATGTTCACATATTGCCAAAGCATAGATTAAAACATGAATGAAACAGAAACTAAAACGTTTGAACTGCATATACTGTAGAATAAAATACAAATAAAAAAATATGTCTGGATATTAAAGTGATAATAATAATAAATATAGCCGCAAGCATCCAAGCATGGTCAGTAAGTGTGTAGTGGTCAGTAAGGGTGTTGTGGTCAGTCAGGGTGTTGTGGCCAGTAAGGGTGTTGTGGTCAGTCAGGGTGTTGTGGTCAGTCAGGGTGTTGTGGTCAGTCAGGGTGTTGTGGTCAGTCAGGGTGTTGTGGTCAGTCAGGGTGTTGTGGTCAGTAAGGGTGTTGTGGTCAGTAAGGGTGTTGTGGTCAGTCAGGGTGTTGTGGTCAGTCAGGGTGTTGTGGTCAGTAAGGGTGTTGTGGTCAGTAAGGGTGTTGTGGTCAGTAAGGGTGTAGTCGTCAGTCAGGACGTTGTGGTCAGTCAGGGTGTTGTGGTCAGTCAGGGTGTTGTGGTCAGTCAGGGTGTTGTGGTCAGTCAGGGTGTTGTGGTCAGTCAGGGTGTTGTGGTCAGTCAGGGTGTTGTGGTCAGTCAGGGTGTTGTGGTCAGTCAGGGCGTTGTGGTCAGTAAGGGTGTTGTGGCCAGTAAGGGTGTTGTGGTCAGTCAGTGCATTGTGGTCAGTAAGGGTGTTGTGGCCAGTAAGGGTGTTGTGGTCAGTCAGTGCATTGTGGTCAGTAAGGGCATTGTGGTCAGTCAGTGCATTGTGGTCAGTAAGGGCATTGTGGTCAGTCAGGGTGTTGTGGTCACTCAGGGTGTTGTGGTCAGTCAGGGCCTTGTGGTCAGTAAGGGCGTTGTGGTCAGTCAAGGTGTTGTGGTCAGTCAGGGGGTGAAAATATATTTCAGATTGTGTAAACCTCCCTTTAGACTCACGGATTTAGCTTTCGGAGGTCTCATTCAACAGGTTTCAAATATACGATTTTTAAGGTTGAATTGGATGTTCTCCAATGCTCTGTGATGTCCATATGAAATAAACTTAACCTTAACCTTATGTTAAAACACTTTTCCTCTACACCACCATCTACATTCATCTGCTTGATTGATCCAGTGCACCTGGTACAGCTAGCCTACAGAGCCTCACCACAGCCCAACTCTGATTGGCTCAGAGTGCTGTCAGTCACACTGCAGGATTACAAGCCCCGCCCACTTGTTTCATGTAAAATGCATTGGTGATACATTTGGCATTGTAAACATTGGTGACGTGGGTTTACAATTCTCAAATTGTGTGTCCTTAAAGGAGGACTTACCCCCTAGATATGTATTAGAACAGTGATTTGAAAATACCTATGGAAAAAACCAAGAAATGACATATACTCTTGTCTATGCTAAACTCTTTGGCTGTGTTCAAGTCCAGATTTTTTTTCGGAAATCGACGCCATTACAGTTTGCCTACTGCCTCAAAAATTATTTATTTGAGAGGGGCCATATCTTTATAAATATCAACAACTAGCCAACGCTGGTGGCCTGTTTGGAAAGAGCTTTGCTCAAAATGGTTGAAAGTTATATCAATTTGGTAATTCAGTGGCGAACTAGAAATTTAATTATTTTTCTGCATGTATCTCTATGGAAACTACTCAAACTACGTTACGAGAGCAAAGTGACATGGGCTCGTTAACAGCAGCACACCCACAATAGGACAAACCTCTCGCTCTGGGGTAACACAATGCGAGATTTCTCCACGTAATTCCCTCGTCTAACTAGAGATAAACCGCGCAATGAAATCCGTTTTTAATTTGCGTTTTGGGGCTTTTCGTGATTCTTGTTGAAAGTTACAGCATGACAGCAGCATTTTTCCTCTCAGGGCGCAGGAGAGGCAGCGCAGAGCTCTTCTCCTCCCCCGCTCTTCTCCTCTTCAAAGCCCCCGCCTCTCACTGCCCGCGCGTCCCCGCTGCCTGACAGCAGCTCGTGCTCGCACACAGCGAGTCATAGCCGCCGGACTGATAGCCGCGGAAATGTCAGACTGTGCACAGAGAGCACTGGAGAAAGTGCTCCAGACAGCAAAACACACACACAGCGAGTCAACCCCCCCCCCCCCCCGTTGCTTGTACACAGTGACGATATTACAGTAGCCGATGTGTTTAGACCAGCTTTGTCACGTTGTCACGTCGTAGTATAGCGTTATATTTTACATGTGCGCTAAACTGCGACCATATTTGTTTGCGGAAATATCAGACTGCTCTCTCTGCTGCTCTCAGAGCACAGAAAGCCCAGCTGCTGCTGGCCTGCTGCGCGCGCCCGCGGAGCTTGGGGCTCGTCCATGTAACAGTACGACTCTCGCCTGCCTGGGCTGGAGACAGTGCTTGCAACTCGGACTGATAATATAAACATCATCATTCGAGCTTATCCAGGTAAGATATCAATAAAGTAATGACACATTCAGCGGGAAACTAACTATAATTAAGACATGTGCCAACTTTGACGACGTTTGGTTCAGTATTTTAAGAGCAAACAGATTTTTTTTTACTTCAGTTAGAGCCCTCTGGAGCCTGATACTAAGTAAGGTTTTTCCATCTTGCCTAGTTGTATAGGCTTTGGAGATGCACCAGATGCACGCGCTAAACCCACCGTGACGTCAGGTTGTACCAAATATCCCATTCATTTGAGGGCACAAAAAAAAGCAGTTTTCCACCCTTAGAGGGCGCTTATGCCAGATATGCTGCTGAAAAATGATACAAATGGTAAAATGGCAACAGTTTGGTGTCAAATGTGGAAATTCTGACCAGAATTCTTCACACATCACCCCCAAAGTCATATATATTGGTTAAAAGCTGAAAAAAAGTGTTTTGGAGGTAAGTTCTCCTTTAAGTTAAAGCAACTCTGCTCAACACGTGGTAAAAAAATCTGGCAGGATTTGATGAACGGTTAATGAGTTATGACAATTAGTGTCAGGGCGTGTTTCATTAAAAGTTTAGAGATATATAATTTCAATAAAACAGTTTCACGTATCCAAAATAACTTTAGATCAGGGTAGTCCAGAGATGACACAGAAAAAGTTTGGGGTGATCTGGCCTAACGGTCTAGGAGGAGTTTGCAAAATAGGGAAATTTGGATTTGTTGTAATACGCCACGCCCACTTCAATCATTCATTACGATATTTTAGATATTGACTTGTTCATGTCGGTTGATGATGGAAATCGAATTTCGTACGAATCCATCTGGCCAATTATGAAATAAACTTTTTGCAGTTGTGGCGCCCCCTAGTGGTACAACTGAAACTTCTGTCTGTCTTTTACGGTAAAGCCATATGGGCAACATGTGGTCAAAGAATGGGCGGGACTCAACCAACGCTTTATGAGTTATGGCCAATTTAGTGTCAGGGCGCGTTTCGATATAAGCTTAGACATTTATCATTTCAAAACGGTTTCACGTATCCAAACTTATATTGATAACTTTAGGTCGGGGTAGTCCATAGATGACCCAGAAAGATTTTCGTGTGATTTGGCCAAACGGTCTAGGAGGAGTTAGCAAAAGTAGATTTTTGATCAAATTCAAAATGGCGCAAAATCTAGGCAGACGCAAATGGGCGGGGCCTATCCACCTTATTTTTGAATGCCCTACTGTAAAAAATAATTGTGGGTACAAGGTCTGGTTTAACGTGACTTATTGTTGCAGCTTGCCATTTCCTTTGTTATACTCGGCTGCAGACCTATGCTGCAATACCGAATTATAAACCGGAAGCTGGAGCACGTTATAAAAGTTATAAATATAGTCACGTTATAAACAACTAACCGACGCTGGGGGTCCGTATGGAAACAGTGTTACTCGAAATGGTTAAAAGTTCAATCAGTGGTCATTCAGTGGCGTTTTACTGCCATGTAAAGTAACTAACGCTAGCCGCTAGCATTAGCTACACTAGCCGACTACCCATAATGCATTACATTATCCCAGCACCCGAACGGCTGTAAAATCCTCATAGACGTTTTTTTTGTCAAGTTAAAATAGTCTATTAAACCGGAAGAAGCACCCATCAGGCAGATCAGCCAAAAATGGCCGCCAAAAATAAGGTGGATAGGGAAAGATGCGTGTTAGTCTCACTGGCCAGCCTCCTCTCCCAAGGGAGAGGAGGCTGGCCAGCGAGACTAGATGCGTATTGATCCAAGGAAGAAGTGAATTTTTGGGGCCGGTGTGCAGCATGCACAGCAGGGCCCCTACATTCGACTCTGTCGCCGATTTGAGCACGGATTCAGGTTCTAAATGTCACTCCCAGCATGCATTTCGGCATAGTGTCACTCCCAGCATGCATTTCGGCATAGGCAGAGGCAGACCGCAGCAGAGAAGACGCCATAAGCTCCGGAAAGTTTTTTACAATTTAAAGTTTTATTTCATCACTAAATTAATTTCTGATGACTTTTGATGCCTACAAGCAGGGTAGTAGGTTTCAATAAGTGCCACTTTACGAACATTTATGGCGAAAAATGGCAAAAAGTTCCAGAGCACAATTGGCTGCATCTACATCAGCTGAGCTTTTCATTTGTGTAGTACTGCACGGACACGGAGGACGCTGCAGCTCCACACTACTTTTCTCGCGTCACCAGGCTCTTCTCGGCCAGAAAGAGGAGATTTCCCTCGGCTCGTGCACGAGCGGGGGCGAGCCCGGCCTTTGACACACAGAGAGAGAGAGAGAGAGAGAGAGAGAGAGAGAGACAGACAGAGAGAGAGAGAGAGAGAGAGCTCTGTGTCACTTCCTGAAAGTCTTCGCTCTTAAATGTTTATATACTTGGCCAATACGTATCTATCATACAAACAAAGCAAGCTGCCAAACGGTAATGTCTTCATTTAATTAATGTAGAACGCAAAACATCGTTAAACCCGCATTCCTGTGATAAAGTTAACGTTTGAGTCGGCAAACAATTCTGTTTTGGATTGCGGTGCGTGGGACCCTTACATCATGTCACAGCTTGCTTTTCAGTTTGAGTGTGGAAGAGGCTGTCTGACAGAAAGAAAAAGAAAAAATAATAATTGGGGAAAAAATGAAACGGAATTTAGAAGTAAATCTAAAGGATCTCATAGTTAGACCTTGCTGTGTTTTGTCTGTGGATAAATAGTTGGTGGTACAGGACATCGCCATGCAGTGCAGAAATGGGAATTTTACCATGCACCGGCCCTATGCCAGGTTTCGACCTGGCCTTGTTGAGTATAGGACACACGGTTCAGAAGATATGGACCATAACGCGAAATGGTCTGTTATAGCGCCACCATCTGGCCGATATGGGTCATTTTTTGTTTCTGATTAGTGAGTCACATTTCCAATCTAGTAGTAGTATTAGTAGTCACCCCCCTCTCGGTCTCTCTCTCTCTCTCTCTCTCTCGCACTCTCTCTCCTCTCTCTCCCTCTTCTGACTCCTAATAGAACCGCAGGAATGAGTCTGGAAGACCTGGAGCCTAGCACTTCCTGGTTCTTAGGTGTAAAAGTCAATGGGATTTTGGTTTGGGGATTTTGGTTAAATGCACGAAATAAGGACAGTGGTTAACAAAAGTTTGTGAAAAAGCAAAGTTTGTGTTCAGCAAGATCATCTTCACAATGAGGACCACTTCTATGACTTTTGAAGCGTTTTTTCAAAATCACGTATATTAAAAAAAAAAAAAGGCATTTATGCTTCAAAAGTCATAAAAGTGGTCCTGATTTGTGAAGATTATCTTGCTGAACACAAACTTCGCTGTTTCATAAACTCTTCAACCACAGACCATATTTCGAGCATTTAACCAAAATACCCATACAAAAATTCCATTGCCTTTTACACCTACGAACCAGGAAGTGCAGGGACTTGTGGGTAAGCCTGCAAAAACACATCATCCCTGCGGTACTATTCCAGTTTGATGAAAACAAAGCATTGAAACAAAACTTTTTGTTTAGCTGCTCACCAGCTTGTTACTAATACTAATAGGAGGAGACAGAGAGAGAGAGAGAGAGACAGAGAGAGAGAGAGAGAGAGAGAGAGACAGAGAGAGAGAGAGAGAGAGAGAGAGAGAGAGAGAGAGAGAGAGAGAGAGAGAGAGAGAGACAGAGACAGAGACAGAGAGAGTGAGGGTGTTGCCACGGGAGACCCAGATGTGTGGGGGGGCATCAGGAATGCCCTCTCAGCGGGCATCTACGTCAATGCCCCACTCCCACCCACCCCGCCACCCACTCCCTCCCACCACCCACCCCACCACCCACACACACACATGTCAGAGCCTTTCACTGCTGTCTGACAGACTGTCCAAACACCAACAGTCCCTGCTCTGAGAGGGCTGACACACCGAAAACACACGCACACGCACACACACAGTCCCTCCTCTGAGAGGGCTGACACACCGAAAACACACACACACGCACACACACACACACACACAGTCCCTCCTCTGAGAGGGCTGACACACCGAAAACACACGCACACGCACACACACACACACACACAGTCCCTCCTCTGAGAGGGCTGACACACCGAAAACACACACACACACAGTCCCTCCTCTGAGAGGGCTGACACACTGAAAACACACACACACACACAGTCCCTCCTCTGAGAGGGCTGACACACTGAAAACACACACACACACACACACAGCCCTCCTCTGAGAGGGCTGACACACCGAAAACACACGCACACGCACACACACAGTCCCTCCTCTGAGAGGGCTGACACACCGAAAACACACGCACACGCACACACGCACACACACAGTCCCTCCTCTGAGAGGGTTGACACACTGAAAACACACGCGCACACACACACACACACACACAGTCCCTCCTCTGAGAGGGTTGACACACTGAAAACACACGCACACGCACACACACACACACACACACACACACACACACACACACACACACAGTCCCTCCTCTGAGAGGGCTGACACACCGAAAACACTGGAAATGACTCACGGCAACTAGATAACTAGTTAAGAAGTGAGGCCAAGGGCCCGGCCATGTAAGCTTATCTTATTTCACACCGGTACTGCTTACAGCTTACAGACAGACCCAGGGCCGCTGGAAGACACTTTAAGCAGGGGGTGCTGCTGGGAGGAAGGGCGGGCGCCGCCGGGAATTTTTTTTAATTTTTTTTTTACATTTTTTTGCCATATTTAGAGGAATATCTCATTTTAAATTAACATTAGGATACTGTTGACAAGTAATTATTCAGTATTTTCTCCTTTTCTCACTCATTCAGAGCAAAGAGGGAGATATATAGACCCCTTATACGCCTACGTCACAATGACAACAAAGCAAGCTGCGCGCGCAACGTGTAGGCAGAAAACCATCAGCCCAGCATTCACAGACAGTGTTTTAGCCCCGCTGTCAGGACTGCTCTATGCCCATCTGCAACACACAGTTATATTTTAGTTTTAAAATGCAGTTCTCGGCTTACTACCACAGCTTATCGCCTAGTGATAAGCAATGTTATGCATCGAAATTAACGTTGTTTAATGGGATATGTCTTACAGACCCATACGCACTGGCGCTGTCAATTGGCCAAGCCTAGTGGCCAGCAATACATATCGTGCATTCCTTTATAACTGGGGATAGCGTAGATAATTATTCTGTAACTTGCAAAGATATATTGTTATGTTGATAATGCACACAACTCAATAATGACATTATGTAACGTTACTTGGTCGTTAACTAACCGAGCGATGTGGCTGAGCAGCCTACAGTTTCAGGCAGCTTACCTGATTATGAAGAGCACTGCAAAGTCGGGCATTTTTAACGATTTCCTCTTTCGGCTTGCAACCAAAGACACCTACGGTTAGCATTAAAAGCAAGGACTAAAGTTTTACCGAATCCCGTCAACTCATACTGCTTTTATGCTAACCGTAGGTGTCTTTGGTTGCAAGCCGAAAGAGGAAATCGTTAAAAATGCCCGACTTTGCAGTGCTCGCTCATTTCATATCAGGTAAACTGTAGTAGGCTGCTAGTAACAGCCACATCGCTCGGTTAGTTAACAACCAAGTAACGTTAAATAATGTCATTATTGAGTTGAACTGATTGGAACGAGGACATCATTAAAAATGCCCGACTTTGTAGTGCTCTTCATAATCAGGTAAGCTGCCTGAAGCTGTAGACTGCTCAGCCACATCGCTCGGTTAGTTAACGACCAAGTAACATTACATAATGTCATTATTGAGTTGTGTGCATTATCAACATAACAATATATCTTTGCAAGTTACAGAATAATTATCTACGCTATCCCCAGTTATAAAGGAATGCACGATATGTATTGCTGGCCACTAGGCTTGGCCAATTGACAGCGCCAGTGCGTATGGGTCTGTAAGACATATCCCATTAAACAACGTTAATTTCGATGCATAACATTGCTTATCACTAGGCGATAAGCTGTGGTAGTAAGCCGAGAACTGCATTTTAAAACTAAAATATAACTGTGTGTTGCAGATGGGCATAGAGCAGTCCTGACAGCGGGGCTAAAACACTGTCTGTGAATGCTGGGCTGAGGGTTTTCTGCCTACACGTTGCGCGCGCAGCTCAATGTTGACAAGCTGTATAAGGGGTCTATAGCATGATGATAATGCTCTATATCTCCCTATTTGCTCTGAATACACCAGTTAACATGACACAGACTTAACATGATAGAAATATTATCAGCAAACTTAATGACTAGACTAATTATTCTGATCTGAATGGTATATATCAAGAAACATTGACTCCTCTCTTTACTGTATAGTGGGAGGTGCATTTTTGAGTAGGCTATTACAATAGCATGTCAAGTTCACATTTCTTTATTGGCAGATTAAACAATTCTTATTGGTTGTCGGTTGGTTCAACACAACATGTGCGTGCATGCGCGCTTCTTCTTCTTCTCTAGCCTACAAGCATGTAACTTCCTTGATTGTTATTGTTAATAATTCTATTTAAATAGGCTACATTTTCATTTCCCGAAACATTCTTAAACAAGAAAGGAACATAGTGCACTGCAAAATATTTTTAATTACATTTGTAAAAAAAATATATATATACAAACAGCAATATCAGGCTATCTGGGCTCAATTGCTGAATATCTATGGGATCAAATCACACAATCATCATCCCATAGGCATCCAGGAACTGAGCGAGGGGGGCATCTTTTTCCAAGCTTTGTCTGGGGGAGGCCCACAGTCTCAGACTTTAAAGAGACACCAGTGGTTCACACCAGTGGTTCACAGCAGTGGTTCACACCAGTGGTTCACACCAGTGGTCACTGCACACCAGTGGTTCACACCAGTGGTTCACACCTGTGGTTCACACCAGTGGTTCACACCAGTGGTCACT
>NC_139627.1:9850160-9897660 GCF_964638095.1 Poromitra crassiceps
TTTTCCCCCTCCCATTTTCACCCCAATTGTACTTGGCCAATTGTCCCTGCTGTGCCGGTCGTTGCTCCACCCCCTTTGCGGATCTATGGAGAGTTGTAGACTAGCACCATGCTTCCTCTGATACATGTGCAGTCGCCAGCTGCTTTTCACCTGACAGCAAGGAGTTTCAGGACATAGCACGTGGGAGGATCACGCTAGGGCTGGGCGATTAATCGAATTTTAATCATGATTACGATTTGGGCTGTCCACGATTATGAAAACAAGATAATCGACATACAACGATTTTGCGGCTCTTGTAACTCTCGTTCTGTCTTGTGTTGTAAATCAAGCGCACCCCTTCCTTTACAGCGGTGTGCTCGGTCCCTCCCCCAAAGCCCAAAACACACACACACACCGCTCGAGTTGGGAATGACTGTCATGTGAACAGAGAGCCACGGCACGTTCCTCCTCCCCGCTTATTTCCGTGGTAGCACAAGAATAAGATGAGAGAAGTCACAGAAAGACAGCCGCTGGTCGAGAAGAGAGGTAAAACAACGTATGTGGGGTGGAAACACTATGGTTTCGCTGAGTTTAAAGCGAATATATATACAGCACGGAATTGCGATGCGAGTTTTGACCCACCTGTCAATCACAGCCACAGACTTGGAACAAACAGTGCAAGATATGCGCGGTCGTGGCAGCACCCCGCAACACAACCTCTCCCTCTTTCTTTAATCACTTGAAATCCACTCACAAAGTGGTCTATGTATGACCAAGCAATAAACGCTAAACGAACAAAAATACAAAGCCCCATCTAGTTACTGCCACCGCATACAGTCATCGATTCAGGACACTCTTTACAATGCGACCGCATATTCAACAGCTAACGAGCTCACAGATAAACATTAACAATAGCCTATTATGAACCTAAACGACGTAAGTCGCTTTGGATAAAAGCATCTGCCAAATGAGTAATTTAATGTAATGTAAACGAACGTTACTAGCGTTCTCATTTGGTTAGTTTTGAGGTTTAAGGACTACTAGTTCAGATGTTTTCCCAACATATTGAATGTAGATTAATAGTTGCAGTTGGTTGTGGCAGTTCACTGCAACATAGTAGGCCTACATATACTGTATATTTATTTTAGTTTTTATTTTATTTCTAAATCTTTGCACTTTTATTATTTATTTTCACTTATTTATTTTCAATTATATCTAAAATCCAAAGACATCCAATGTTAAATAAAAAGCCAGTGTAAATGTTCAATAAATTCATGATGTTCTCAATGTCAATGAGTAATCGTGTTAAATAATCGTGATCTCAATATCAATCAAAAATAATCGTGATTATGATTTTTTCCATAATCGTGCAGCCCTAGATCACGCTATTCCCCCCAGTTCCACTCCCCCTGACCGACCAGAGGAGGCGCTAGTGCAGCGACCAGGACTCAGACCCCACCGGCTTCCCACCCGCAGACACGGCCAATTGTGTCTGTAGGAACGTCTGACCAAGCAGGAAGTACCGCTACCGGGAATTGAATTGTCTCCGTGGTGGTAGGAGAGTGCTTTTAACACGTTCACTGCCATTGACGTATTAATACGTCAAAAATAATCCAACGGTTGACTGCCAATGACGTATTAATACAAAAAAAAAAAAAATTGACCGTGGGATGTGCATCTAACCCTTTTACATCTCTTATATAATTATTGGAGCCACCGAACGTTTACAACCCATTCCACCGACCCACTAAGTGGCAACAGTGCTCTCCTGACTAGAGGAAGGCAAGCATTTTTTTAACTTGTCACGCCATTCTCACCCCAGCCATTCTCATGAAAATGGATGGGGGAAAACGCTTTCGTTTTCGCGCTGATTGCTGGCGATGCGGGATTGCAAATTTGCATAATAGATTACAGGTGGAACACACTTTGAAACACGCAGCATAAATATGACCAGAATCGCAAACGCTTCTCCCAACCAAAACTCCAAGAAGCGAGCGAGTCCATCCAGACTTCCTCAAACAGCGGCCGCGCAGACAGGCACAGGACAGCAGCAAAGCAGTGAGACTGGTGACAAGCTTGTGACGGCCGCTGCAGCCAAGAAGAACGCCCACGGAGGGAGGAGTTGGAAGCAACTCTCCCTCTCGCTCTCTCCCTCTCTCTCTCTCTCTCTCGCTCTCTCTCCCTCCCTCCCTCCCTCTCTCTCTCTCTCTCTCTCTCTCCCTCTCCCCCTCTCACTAGGATTAAACCTAGTGCGTCTCCCTCCCGAGAGGGAGGGAGAGAGAGAGAGAGGGAGGGAGAGCAAAAGGGAGGGAGAGAGAGAGAGAGAGAGAGGGAGGGAGAGCGAGAGGGAGGGAGAGAGAGAGAGAGAGCGAGAGGGGGAGGGAGAGAGAGAGAGAGCCAAAAATGAATGGTTAAAGTGAGTGTTCTATCGAATTTCACAAAAAGCCGTTTATCTCTGAATAATTTTTCTGACGCTGAAACCATGCTGTATTCAACTGCTAATGCTTACATAACTACTAACTCTACAAACTAACTCTTTTAGACAGAGAAAGCACACATTCTATTAGTTCTTTTGAGATATTGTGTGTTCACAAAATCTTAGCAGAAAAGAATCCTCGGGTCTTGAAAGATGAGCCAGAATCCTCAAAAAACCCCTCTGGCAGAAGCTAACTACAGTAAAAAAAAAAACGTCTGGCAGTGAATGTGTTAACTCTACACTACCCAGACATCCCATTAGTCACATTTTGTATTGATTAATGAAAATCTAATATTTGTTTATTTTGTACTGTATGCAAAATATATGTAAGAGAAAAATTTTAATAAAAATGTGTCTATACATTACTGGAACAATGACACAATAAAGTATAAAAGAAAGGGGGGGGGGGTTTCATTTATTTAGTTTATTTGTGACAGGGACTGGTGTTTTAGCTAACAAGTAGGCCAAGGTAATTTTTCAGGTTTTTGCAACAATAATTCTTTTCTTTTTTTTACATTTAAATCTGAAAATAGTTGAAGAAGATATGCTCATTTGAATGTTGGTACTCCTAAAAGCAACATTCTGAGAAAATCGCCTTGAAAGTCGGTGAACCAGCTTGGTTTGCTAACAAATTACAAGTACTTAGTGATCCTAAAACTGTTGTTTCTTATATTGAGTGCGTTCTGCAACATCTAAACTTGCGTACTATGGATTAAAAGAGCGAAAAAACAAACAGCTACTACTTGTTACTGCTTTCAGCAGACCGTGTCACATGTATGCTATCTTCCAGTGGGGCCTCAGATCCCATTCAAATAAACTGATCATTAAGAAGCTGGGACTGTCAACCCACTGCATTCACAACCATGCAGCAACCTGCATCTCAACAGCACAGCACATCTGTTCATTCTCAAAAACAACAAATACTCACAATGCATTCAAAAAAGGTTGCCCAACTATAGACGGGTTTCTGTGCAACGTCATCACATAGATGCGCGCGCATCGAGGGGGTAGAAAGCCGCTCCACCAGGGCCCGAAATTAGAGCCCGCCACCCGCCAATGGCGGGCATATTTTTGCTTTGGCGTGTTAGATTTGGCATCTGTCCGCCACGTGGCGGGTCGCAAAATAGTCGTCATGTAATATTAAAACTGTGTGTAGCCGGCCTGTGTCCACCTAGCGTATTTTTCCCACTGTTAAACGCTGGCCTGGGAGTGTGCTGCGGAGCGCTGATCCCAGCCAATATACAAGGGAGCGTAAGGTTAGTTTAACGTTAGTGCGTTCAGCGCAGTAGTATAAGTATTATAATCTAGCTTTAAGTAGTTACACGAGTGCTTCCTGAGGCTGTTTCATTCTCTCCCGTAGCAGTGTCAATTGCGTGACAGCCTAACGTCGGGCGAATCAATAAATGAATGAATCAATCGCTCGCACTTGTTGCCGACACTCGTATGATACAGTATATATGAGGAGATAATAGTTATGTGTGTTTTGCTGCGCAGCTGGCACGAGTGCTTTGTGAGACTGTTTCATTCTGGCTCTGCCGTCCGTATAGGCTACCAAACATGACTGGAGTGGAATGGAATGCAGTCGTCAATTTAGCGGAGGTAAGAAGCTCTTTTAACCTCTGCTAAATTGACAGCCTACATCGGGCGAATCAATCAATGAATCAATCGCTCGCGCTTGTTGCCGAGCGATTGATTCATTGAGCGAGTATGATGAGGAGATGAATCAAAATGCTTACCACCAATAAAGCCGAAGCGGAGCCAAGAACGAGTGCAGGAGAGCTAACGCAGGTGCCAGGTGTGGAGTGGGAGAGAAAGGTGTGTAGCCCAAGTTGTGTGCTGTCTGCACTGAGACTGTCGCAGTTATTACTTTTAGTTGCGTTGTTTTTTTTTGCAACAATTTAAGCTCAAGATTGACTTGACATGTATTGATAAGATTGACTTGACATGTAGGCTATTGATTAATCAATCATCAATCAATATATTAAAATAATTTGCTTCAAATTTTACTCTGCCCTCTTATTTAAGTGTGTATTCTTCAACGTAATACCTTATCTACTTGAAATGTACTGAAAAAAATAGATATATATGGATATATGTGACACAAAAATGTGTTTTTTTTTTTGGCCGGTAAGAAATATGCTTGGCGGGTAGATTTTTTCCATCTACCCGCCACTGGCCGGTGGGTCAAAAAGTTAATTTCGGGCCCTGCGCTCCACACATTAGATTGTATGCTCCACATGTATGCTCTGGAAAGCAGACGAGAGAAGCCGAGCGCAGTCAGGCGAGGCGTCAACAAGTCGAACACCCCCGCAGCACACTCACTGCTGCATTTCTTCTTCTACAGTTTTGTTTAACAGTGGTTTGTAAACAGATTAAAACATGCATTAGCGCCACCCACACTCACTGCTCAAATGACCCAGCCCTTCAGATTACTTATTTTATTGTTAATGTAGGCATTCCAGGTGGTATTTATGTAAAATATGAAGTGACAGCTTGGAATAGATATAAAATTGAAGTTTCTACACTTCACTGTGGGTTTGTGATGCACCTGTGTTGAACCAATGGGCGATCAGCGCGATGGGTTTCTCGCCATCCTCTGTCCCTGCGCGCGCACTGTTTGTATACAAGAAACCCGTCTATTTGATGCTAGTTACAGATAAAAGAGCAACACTAGATTTGTCCAAACAGCTCGTCTTGTGTGTCGGATGAGGGTCTGGTTGTCCTAATCTTATGTTTGACAGACTATTTTTTTATCCAACATGGTTTTTATTTTTACCCCCTTTGCTGCTGCACAGAGCTGCATTCAGAGAGCCTCTGGCAAAAACAGACGGCTGCAGACGCAGACAGGCTGCAGACGCAGTAAGGCTGCAGACGCAGACAGGCTGCAGACGCAGACAGGCTGCAGACGCAGTAAGGCTGCAGACAGTATGACAGAAGAAGAAGGAGAGGATTACCGTAAATTCCGGACTATAAGCCGCGGCTTTTTTCCCGTTTTTTGGCCCCTGCGGCTTATATAACGGTGCGTCTTATCTATGGATTTTTTCAGAAAAAAAAAAAAAAATACAAATAAAATCTCTCTTTTTTAGCACTCTTTCTAACTATAAATCCACTTCTGTTTTAATTTCCTCTCTTGCCCTCTTTTCACCACACCGCGGACACTGTGTGCACTGTAAAAATAAACAACGGTGGTGTTGTGTTATGTTGTTTTGTTGAAATGTTACGGTAATACGGTAAATGGGAGCTTCCTCAAACAGCAATCTCTTTCCCGACAATCCCCTCTGTGCGTGACCACTTACATATGGTAATTACGGTAAGCAAACGGCCACTCGGCCATCAACTCCCTCCCCCGACTACCAGGAGAAAATCACAAACTTCGGCGAATTCACACAAAGGAAGATCAAGGAATATTCCATCGAACCGGAGCAGATCATAAATATGGATGAAGTGCCTTTGACGTTCGACCTGCCACTCACTCGGACTGTTAACAAGAAGCGCCCTGGAGGATTCTTTCACCAAAAAAAAGCTTTGATCGTTCTCGACAGCATGAGAACGAGCAGTAGAAGCAACACTCTCACTTACCATGGGGAAGGTACAGCAGAAATTCACACGACGCAGCTTTCAAGTTGAAAGCAGTCAATCTCGCATTAAAAGAGGGAAACCGAGCAGCGCGCGTAACCTGGGCATCGATGAGTCAATGGTGAGGCGTTGGACGGTGCAGCAGGAGGAACTGTCTCAGCACGGAATATTATAGGAGTGTGAAAACATCCACAATCACCAACGGGTTCCAAAACGCTGGACTGCTGCGGGATGAAGAGGATGACGCAGCCACAGCTGGCGCTGAGGGCCGTCAGAGGCTTCAGAGGCTGTTCGATGCCGACAGTGACGAAGAGGAGTTCGTTGGTTTTGAGTGACAATGAAGGAGAGAGGAGAGTGGTTGACGAAGCCACCCTGAACCTGTTCGTTTCCGACACTGAAGATGAGGACTTTGGTGGTTTCAGTACGCAGGAAGAAGAGGAAGACGAGGATTAGTGACTTGACTTCTCTGGTTACAGGTTTGCTGCACATATAGCCTATTGTTGTGTGATTTTGTCTGGGGATTAGTGACCTGACTTTTGTTTTGTTTTGTTGAAATGTTAATAAATGGGAGCTTCCCCAAACAGCGATCTCTTTCCCGACATTCCTCTCTGTGCACGAACCCTTTCATATGGTAATTAAACATCAAAACACCCGCGGCTTATAGACCGGTGCGGCTTATAGAAGAAAAAAATAGTCAATTTTGGTCCCGCGGCTTATAGACCGGTGCGTCTTATAGTCCGGAATTTACGGTATTTTATTGTACAATGAAATGTATCCTCTGCATTTAACCCATCACTACACTACGAGCAGTGGGTAGCCGCCAGTTATTTTGCCAGTGCCTTGCTCAGACCCTGAGCCTCAGGGGCACTAGCAGGAAGGAAACCCACACGGACACGGGGAGAACATGCAAACTCCACACAGGAAGGACCTGGAAGAACCCAGGACCTTCTTGCTGTGAGGCAACAGTGCTAAGCACTGAGTTCACGCTGCTGCAGCTTTTGATCAGTGTTGAGCACAAGGTTTGGAAAATGGATGATTTCAACATTAAATAATGATCTTGCTTGAAACCTAGCATAGGGCCAGCGGGGAAATGCATGCCTGTTCGCTGTAGCTGTTAGTGTCAAAAGTATGAAGGATACTTGTCAAACACATTTCATTGCAGGATGACGTTGTGTGTTGGTGTAGGCTACACCTTAAAATCAAATACCTGTTTGATTTTAAGATATTTTTTACCTCAAAAATAAATGGGCTATTTACCCCTGTTTAGCCCAATGTTTTTGTGTCTTTTAATGAATCGCCTAAATATCAGATTATATATTCTCTTAATTGTATTATATGATCTAATTTGATATCTTATAATGTATACCGGTATATCATCTATAGATGTATAGATAGCCTATATACAATTGGATCTGATCAGTGTTGTAGCTTACATTACTGGGTCAAAACAAATCAAAGAAAATATTGAATACTATAATCTGGCCCTCACAAACAACAAAGAAAACATCATCATGCAATCAAATCTGTTTGAAAAGTCTGTAGGCATCCCCCCCAGTCCAGTTATTCAGGCAGCTGTTCTATAAATTATAGATCCTATAGATCTATAATTCTTGTATTGTATCTTATATGGTATTGATTTGGTACTTATGGTAGGCTATATCTTGTATTGTATCTTGTAATTAATTATATTATTATTCTATATTATACATCTATATAGATCATTATAGTATAATCATCACTATAAGCGGATTCCACTGTATAAACATGCAACTGTTGGGATCAAGTGAATCGGTTGGGTGCTCAGTGGTTGGGAGGGTGTACTGCACTGTTTACAATTTTGAGTTTCGGCTCTGGCCTGTGAATAAGGGCTCAGTATTGGAAACTACACAATATTTGGGAATACCATGGGACCCAAATCTTGGATAACAACATTGTGTCGGAGGTGGGTACAGTTTTATTGTGATTGATAACGTGTATGTCTCTTGCAGCCATTTTAGCCGAGCCTGCAGGGTTTGCTAAAGTCGAGACTCAGAATGAAGACTGAAGGCTGAGTCTCGCGTCGAGGTGACAACTCAACCGATCGCCTCACTCGCTCTATATACTCCAGGATGAAACACCCTCCTCTTTTATGTATATGACACAGAGAATCAGCTGATTGATGGAGAGAGAGCGCTACGTTAGAACTAAGCTATGTGCAGCCTGAATTTGTAAGGGAAAGGAAGAGAGCAGCAGAGGGAAGCAGCCTGGCGAAATGAAAACCGGTTTTATTCCTATGTGAATGACCACACTCATGTAGGCCAACACGGGGTCCTCTCGCCATTCCGAAGTGTCGGCATTCCGATGATTGACTTCTACGCTTTCGGAGAGGCGGCCCTTTTTATCTCTGCAAGCGACATGTACATTATCAATCACAATAAAACTGGGGCGGCTGTAGCTCAGGAGGTAGAGCGGGTCATCCACTAATCGCTTTGGATAAAAGAGGTCGGTGGTTCGATTCCCGCCTTGTCCTTGGGCAAGATACTGAACCCCAAATTGCTCCCGATGCCTGCCGCCATCGGTGTGTGAATGGGTGAATGTACCTACTGATTGTAAAGCGCTTTGGATAAAAGCGCTATATAAATGCAGGCCATTTACCATTTTACCACTAATCTCCAAAAAAGGTTTCGCCATTGCGAAAGATATTAGGTCCGCCTTTCCGACATAGCATCTTGAGTTATTTAGCCTACAGGGGTGGGAGAGGTTAGGTTCTGGGGAAGGTTAGGTTTAGGCGTGTTGGGTGGGAGAGGTTAGGTTTAGGCGTGGGGGGTGGGAGAGGTTAGGTTTAGGCGTGGGGGGTGGGAGAGGTTAGGTTTAGACGTGGGGGCTGGGAGAGGTTAGCTCCAGCCGGTCCCCCGGGTTAGGGTTCCTTCGCAATGGCGAGACAGATCTCCATTCCGACAATTTTGTCGGAATGCCGGTATTTCGGAGTGCCGACATTTCGGAATTCCGGGGTGTCCCCGGTCAACACAATGGGCAATTATCGAGGTAAGAGAGCGAGAAAAAGAATGATAATAGGGCCGTTCACCCCCCCCCCAGGTGTTAGCGACGCTCACTGTACGCTCATGGATTTGCAAAAAGGTGCTCAGCTCACCGCTCATGAAAATAATGAGCTTGCTCAGTGAGCGGTGCTCTATTAGCGCGCTCATGCACAACACTGTCCACTAGTTAGCATGTCAGCAATGTGTCTCCATTAGCTCTGGTTAGCCACGCTACGCTACAGTAGTGCTTCTCAACCTGGGGTCCGGGGACCACCAGGAGTCCTTGTTTACAAGAAGTCGGCACAAAGAATGTAAAATAAAGACCGAAACTTTTGATCATATCGCCCTCTGTTATCTTCTTCAATACAGACAGTCATGGAGTTCTGGAGAAAATCATATCTGACAATACAAATATTCTCAGGTTTGGGTCAGAGACAAAATCTCATCAAATGCAAGTCCGTGGATCTGATATGGACTAAACCAGGGTCCTTATGAAAAAGGTTGAGAATCACTATGCTGTCACTACATGGTTTTGTTTGTGTCTCCATAGTCTCAACGCCAGACCCATGAGAGTTCTCACACTGATAGACTACGTTACTGCATGCTGCTGCAGATCTACTTCCTCAGCTGGCTGGTTATGGGAGGGAACCGTTCACTTGGCCAGTCATATGCCAGTGGTGGATTCAGTCCTCCCCAATCAGTAACGACTTTGCGATCAGACGATACGGGAGGCGCAGCCCATTTTTCGAACCGCTCTCTCATCGGTGCTACAACCTGTCACCCATTCAATTTCAACCCGCCTTCAAAAACCAGCAGTGGCTGTGAAGTGTCACAGACTCACTTATGTAGTATGTGGAGTGCAGCGATTAAATGTAATATTTGGGTCTGGGGAGAGACTAGTGTCTCCATTGCTTTGGGAGCATTCCAAAATGCTACATAATGCACATTGGAGAAAGTTTTTCAAATATAATTCATCAAGCGATATCTGAAAAACATGATTCTGTCTTAAAAAAAATGAAATTTTATAAGCAAAAAAAATATATATATATATATATTTTTTTTGGGGGGGGCATTTTGGCCTTTATTATACAGGACAGTAGGCAGACAGGAAAGGTAGGGAGAGAGAGGGGATGACATGCGGCAAAGGACCTTAGGTCGGATTCAAACCCGCGTTGACTGCACGAAGGCCCAAGCTTCCGTGGTACACATGCTACCAAGTGAGCCACCAAGTTAGCCATAAGAAAATATTTTCAGATGACTCCCAGCTTCAACACCAACAACAGAATGTGCTTCCATTTCATGCCAGCCACCATTTTATATTTTAAGTCAAGTAAAGTAAAGCAAAGCAAAGCAAAGCAAAGCAAAGTAAAGTAAAGTGAAGTAAAGTAAAGTAAAGTAATGTTAAGTTATCCTTTATGTTATCCCCGTAAGGAAATGTATCCTCTGCATTTGACCCATCGTCTACTAGGAACCTTCCTAGAACTAGGAGCAGTGGGCAGCCGCAGTGCAGCATCCAGCGACCAACGAGTTTGATTGCCAGTGCCTTGCTCAGGGGCACTGACAGGAGTATTAACCCTAAAATACATGTAAACAGTTCAATGCGCCACTTCAAGGTGACTGTATCCACAGAGAGGACTGGAGCACACGATTTCACTGGCAAGTAGATTTAATAAGGTGCACACAGCTTCTTCTTCAGAGTCTAGCGAACATACACAAGTAACATACATGTCTTTGGCAGGAGTATTAACCCTAACATAGTATTAACCATAACATGCATGTCTTTGACAGGGGTACCAGTATTAACCCTAACATACCTGCACATGTCTTTGACAGGAGTATTAACCCTAACATACATGTCCTTGACAGGAAAATTAACCCTAACATACATGTCCTTGACAGGAAAATTAACCCTAACATACATGTCTTTGAGATAAGGAGTGTGTACAATAAGCACACACTCTTAACTAAACTGAACATAATTTGAACTGTCTTAACTGTGATATTTGAATTGTTACTGTACTGAAATTTGACCTGAATTTTACGTTTACGTTTTACGTCTGATCTTTGATATGTGTCTTTTTATTGTATTTTGCTGTATTTTTGTGTATTATTATTGTTATTTTACAGGCATGTCTGGTTACATCTAGGGACTGGCATTGCAAACTAGCCCTGGGCTATACATGCTTTGGTACAACACATCATAGGTGTATTGACATTTTATGGTGTGAACACTATATGTACGTGTACCTGTCCCTATTCAAATAAACAAATAAATGAATGAAATGAATGAAATAAGTATTAACATTTTGGGAGACTTGCATATTTGCCATATTGCTTACAGTAAATGGATAATGTGGATGCCTTTATCGTCACTGCGTGTGTAGGGACAAAGAGTGGTACAGCCCTCACTGCTACTTAGCTTAGCGCTACAATGGCAGTTTATGGAACTTTTGCCCACTCCCGTTCAGTCGTCCAAAATACACATTCCAACAGCGGCAGAAACACTCACATGTACATGTTGTGACTCGTGTACTCACCACGCCATGAAATAATAATCCAAAATTACGGGAAACGGTGATTTTCGAGGTAAATCCACACACCGAGAACGAACAAAGATTAACCGAACTAACAAAGAGTAACTGAAGTTACTTCCTCATTTGCAATGAGGTGCATGCGCTGTGTGCAGTCGTCAGTCCAGTGCATAGAATATGCACACAGAAAGGACCTGGGATGGACCGGGGTTCGAACCTGTGACCACACTAACTCAAATTAATAACTCATTAACTCAAATGAACTCTCAATAACTGTCAAACTATTCATCATTCATCTAGTTTGACAGTTATTGAGAGTTGATTTGAGTTAATGAGTTATTCATTTGAGTTAGTGTGGACCAGTGATGTCACTGGTCCACACTTTAACACTCAATAACTGTCAAATTAAATGACAGACTTCAAAACAGTTTACAGTTTTCTGATATACTACTGATGTTCTAATGATACAAAGCTGGTTGAAAATGGGCAGAGTGTTCCTTTAAGTGTGTTTAGTTTACCTGGAGGTGAGCCTGAGAACTTTGGAGATGAGGCCAGTAGCTAAGCTGTTGACACTGCTCTCCGACGGTGAGCGGCACATGGCGCCGGCGTCCGCCCGTGCCACCACCGCTTTCTTCTGCTTCTTGCGGAGCTTCCTGCGGTAGAATGCCTCCAACAGCTCCATGGCCCGATAGAAGCGCACTCTACTTTCTACTCTACTGCTCGGTCCACTGCTCTACTTTACGCTCCACTCATGTTTTGGTTTTTATCCTCGACTCAACTGTCTTCTCCTGCAATGCTCTGCACAGTTCAACTGTCTTCTCCTGCAATACTCTGCACAGTTCAACTGTCTTCTCCTGCAAAACTCTGCACAGTTCAACTGGACCTTTCCAGAGGCACTCCTCATCTCCTCGTCTCAGTTCTACTCTAGTGCGTTCGACTCTACTGTGCTCTACTGAACTCCACTTAACTCTGCTTATCTATTCTACACATTTCTACTGCACTGTCTCTTTTAAAAAGGCAGCAGAGAAGCTCCCTTTCTCTCCTATCCGTCTCTATTCTGCTCCCACCAGTTTGCTGCCTTTGTTCTTGGATGCCCCGGCAAAAAAGACGTGACGAGGGGCTACTCTCTACTGTTTTCTACTCGACTGTGCTCCTCTCTTCCATTAGAACTCCATCCAGAAGGTCCAGAAAGAAGGTTCTGCTCTGCTGGACTCTTGCCGATTCTGACTCTCTCCCCTCTCTCCTCCTCTCTGGCCGGTCGGGGCGAGTCGAGCTCGTTAGGCAAATCGAGTCATTAAGCGTCATTAAATTGCCGTGCGATAAAGCTTAGAGTAAACAAGCGACTGAACTGGCAGTCTGAGCGAGAGACACTGACAGTCTGACAGAGAAACAACAGAGAGAGGGAGGGGAAAGATAGCAGGAGAGAATGAGTAGCAAAAAAGGAAGGGAGGATGGAGAGAGATAAGAGTCTTCCTGTAGGAGATACTGAGGAATGAAGCAACTAAAAGATCAATGATAGAGAGAGAGGGAGAGAGAGGGAGAGAGAGGGAGAGAGGGAGAGAGAGGAAGAGAGGGAGAGGGAGAGAGAGAGAGGGAGAGAGAGGGAGAGAGGGAGGGAACGGAGAGAGGAAAAGATAAGGAGGATGAAAGAATTCCACACAATTTTGCTGAAATCTTTCAGAATTGTGCAGTTCTGCTGAAAATGACGATTCAACAATGAAAAGGACAAATGTCCTTCTAAATCAGATGGAGAGTCATGTCATGGAGGCGCACTTGGAGAGCACAGACCGCCAAGCTTCGCCAAGTTTCACGACAATTGGGCCGTAGTTTTTCTGTAATCCTGCTGACAACAGACAGGCAGACAGGCAGACAGATAGACAGACAGACAGACAGACAGACAGACAGACAGACAGACAGACAGACAGACAGATCAGACAGACAGACAGACAGACAGACAGACAGATCAGACAGACAGACAGACAGACAGACAGACAGACAGACAGACAGACAGACAGACAGATCAGGCAGACAGACAGACAGACAGACAGACAGACAGACAGACAGACAGACAGACATACAGACAGACAGACAGACAGACAGATCAGGCAGACAGATAGACAGATCAGACAGACAGACAGACAGACAGACAGACAGACAGACAGACAGACCAGACAGACAGACAGACAGACAGACAGACAGACAGACAGACAGACAGACAGACCAGACAGATCAGGCAGACAGACAGACAGACAGACAGACAGACAGACAGACAGACCAGACAGACAGACAGACAGACAGACAGACAGACAGACAGACCAGACAGACAGACCAGACAGACAGACAGACATATTGATTGATATTTTTAGCTATACTGGCTCAACAATTGGCTGACCAAACATCGTGGGGTCGACGGCATAGGTGGACGGCATCCATCCTACCCCATTGGGTGCCAGCACTTTATCTAATAACCTGGATAGCTGCCTGAGTCAGACTCAGACTATTACTCAAGCCTGACAGTTACACCCACAACATGCAGGGCCACGGGCTGTTATGCAGCCTGCTAGTTCTCCTTGTGCGGTTATAGAGTCTGCTAGCTCAGTTAACAGAGTTTATCCAATCCAGACTGTGCTCCGTCCGCGCCGCACTATTACTAGTAACCGATCCACAAACGCTCTGCATAATCTTAACCCCAACCCAAACCTTATTGTTGTTAATCCCACTGTTACTAGCTAGGGGTGTCAAAAATAATCGATTATAAGATGCATCGCGATGCGGACGTGCACGATTCTGCATCGATTAACAAATATCAAAAATCGATTATTAACACGTTCACTGCCATTGACGAGATATCTCGGCTTACAAAATCCAACGGTTGACTGCCAATGACGAGATATCTCGGCTTAAAAAAAAAAAAAAAAAATTTGACGGTGGGACGTGGATCAACGCCCCCCACGTCTCCTATAAAAATATTGGAGCCACCGAACGTGTACAACCCATTCCACCGACCCACTAAGTGGCGACAGTGCTCTCCATTGTAGAAAAAGCCGAGCCAAAACTGCAGGGGAACGCGCGATGAAACCATTCTCATACAGTAAAATGGATTGGCGAAAACGCTTTCGCTTTCGCGCTGATTGCTGGCGGTGGGGGATTGCAAATTTGCATAATAGATTATGGGTGCAACACACTTTGAAACACGCAGCATAAATAAGACCAGAATCGCAAAAGAAACCCCAAGAAACGAGCGAGCCCATCCAGACTTGCCCAGCGGCCGCCAGCAGACAGGAGCAGCAGCAGCAGCAACTCGCTTGTGACACGCCCGCTGCAGCCAAGAAGAACACACACGGAGGGAGGAGTTTGAAGTAGAGGGGTGTTTCCTGCTGTTATGGAGGAAATTACTGTTCAAAACTATTGTTTAGATGTCTGACGTCTTACTGATGCCAAAAATGAATGGTTAAAGTGACTGTTCTATCGAATTTCACAAAAAGCTATTTATCTCAGCTTAAATTTTCAGACGCTGAAACCATGCTGTATTCAAGTGCTAATGCCTACATAACTACTAACTCTACAAACTAACTCTTTTAGACAGAGAAAGCACACATTCTATTAGTTCTTTTGAGATATTTTGTGTTCACAAAATCTTAGCAGAAAAGAATCCTCGGGTCTTGAAAGATGAGCCAGAATCCTCAAAAAAACCCTCTGGCAGAAGCTACCTACAGTAAAAAAAAAATGGCTGGCAGTGAATGTGTTAAAAAAAAAAAAAAAAATAGAATGTAAGTACATGCAGTTGTTTATTTTAATTATGGATCATAATACAATGCAATTCCAAATGCACTTTTATTTTAAAAGTAGCCACACAGTGAGAAAAAAGAAAGTGAGAAAAAAAAAATCATGTATTGCGGAAAAAGTGATGCATCGATTTAAGATGCATCGCGATGCATCGTGATGCATCGTTTTATCGAATCGAATCGAATCGTTGACAGATGAATCGTAATCGAATCGAATCGTGAAGCCAGTGAAGATTCACAGCCCTATTACTAGCGCCACGCCGTCTCTGTATTGCACCACGATTTCTCAAAGTGGCACCATTTCTCGTCGCCCCGTCTCCTCACGTCACTCTCGCCCACCTTTCAGAACATCAAACACTATCTTAATTGAGATTAAATCTATTTACGATGTTGAATGCTCAAAAAGTATTACCACTGACGATAAGAATATTCAGCTCGGATTCATTAATATCAGATCAATCGCTAACAAAGCCCTCCTGGTCAACGACATAATTATAGAACATAATATTGACATGATGGGATTATGCAAAACCTGGCTAAAACCGAATGATGTTCTTCCACTTATTGAAGCCTCCACCCCTAACTTTAGTAATTTGCATATCGCCGGAACAAAAAAGCTGTGCAATTTTGGCCTAATTTTTAACTCAAATTTAAGTCTCTCAAGCGATCAAAAGTATAAGCTCACATCATGTGAGATACTCACCATGCGACCCTCTAATATAGCTGGCCTTGGAGCCTTCTACCTAGTCGTGCTCTACCACCCACCTGGGCCCTATTCATCTTTTCTAGATGAATTTTACAACTTTCTCTCTGACCTCGTAACCCGTGTCGATAATATCATTATCATCGGTGACTTCAATATTCGCGTAAACTGTAAAACTGACCCACTCGGCAAAGCCTTTATGTCTCTAGTCGACACTTTTGGCTTTGATCAGCTGGTTCACGATCAAACGCACACTAGCCGCAACACGCTTGATCTCGTCCTCGCTCGTGGTATTAATGTCTCAGATCTGTCAGTTCTGCCATACCCTTCAGCACTGTCAGATCATTATTTCATTACATTTCAAATTGATTTGCCCTGCCGGCAGTCAAGCCTAGCTGATACCTACAGGTTCTACCACCACTGAACTCCCTGATCTATTACCAAAAACACTTGCCTCTCTCCCAGAGCAAATCAACTCTCTAAATGAATTCACAAACAAATTTAACTCAATCCTACTCACCTCGCTTGATTCTATTGCGCCTCTAAGTACAAAAACCCACCGCCCAAAAAAAACCTTGCCTTGGTATACTGACGATACACGTGCACAAAAACAGACTAGAACGTAAATGGCGCTCATCCAAACTAAGTACCGTAATTCTGCCAATAAGAGCCCGGGCGCTTATTATGCTAAATCAACTTGGACCCCGGGCGGTAAAAGGAAGACAGGCGGCAATTAGAGTCAGGCGGTTATTTTCATTTTGACATAATTGAGCCAGGCGATTATTATTTTTTGAACAGAAATGCCTGCTCAGCAAAAATGGAAAGTATCACATTTCTTATTTAAACCAGTGAGATAGTACTTAGTACACACAAGAGGGTAGGTAAAGGCAGTTTTGAACATGCCTAGTATTGTACAACGGACTGGAATGAACGAAAACAACTGATAGCCTTCATCATCATCATCATCATCATTAGGGATGCACCGATCCACTTTTTTCACTTCCGATCCGATTCCGATACCTGAATTTGGATATCTGCCGATACCGATATTATGCCGATACCAATATTTTTCTTGAATATACAGTATAGGCAAAGATTTGGCCAATTAAAGTTTTTTTTTTTTATATACCTTGCAAAAAGCAGACAAAATTAAGAAAATATACAAGGCAAAGAAGGATACTATTATACATTATTATACAAATTACGGCCAGCTGTGCGCTGGAATTGCAAATTTAAAAATAAAATAAAATCCAATTCCGATCCGATCCGATCAGTGAATTAGTGCCATATCGGCACCCGATACCGATATTGGATCGGCCCCATCCCTAATCATCATCATCATCCAACTACCTTAGGTATCAGTTCATTGCTCTCCTCTTCTCCCTCTGCCAAACAGCCATACCATATTTTAAACAAGTAACATTAGCCTACCGCTCACACATTCAGTTGTTTGTGTTTCATTGGAAAGAAGTCATAGCAACGTTATTAGTCTTTGCCAGATACTCCCAGCAAAGCAACATAGAAGGCATGCTAACGTAGCTACCAAGCTAACGCCAACCAAACAAACAGCACTGCAGCACTAGACAAAACAAGCAGACTTACGAAATACCGGTAGGTAGACGCCAAGTTTCCAATACATGTCCAGTATAATGGGTATAATCCATACTGCATTTATGATCGCTGTTCCGCTGAGAGAAATGCACTTTTACAAGGCACAACTGTAACATTACGCTACGTTAGCGTAAGTTGCCCACCACTCTCGGTTAGACAGCATCTCCAGCACGTTGCCTACAGGAATCCGTACCATTAAACAATGCAGTATGCATACTTGAAACATGTCGGTTACAGCATGTATAAATAAAATATAAAACTGTCTGACAGGAGGAGAAACTTCCGCCTGACTTCCTCCAAAACAACGCCATTACCGTAAGTGACTGAATTTAGTCAACACAAAAACATACAGTACAAACAAACCGTATTTATTCTAAAAAACGCCCCGGCGGCAAAATGAGTCAGGCGCTTATTATGCTAAATCAATTTGGACCCGGCGGCAAATGGAAGACCCGGCGGCAACAGGCGCTTATTGGAAGAATTACGGTATTTTGACTAGCCTGGAGTGGTAGCCTATTGAAATATAAAGTCAGCCTCTTACCTATCAGATCTGATTAACCGATAATCCGAAATGTTTATTTGACACTGTCGCAAATGATAGTTTTTGTTTCTTTTAAACAGACAAATGTGTAGTAGATGTTTCTTGTCTGTCGCAAATCTTACTCGCAAACCCTCCAAACCCTCCAATACAAACTCTCCATTTACAGATAATGACTTCCTTGACTTCTTTAACCACAAAATGATCTGTATTGGAGATGACATTAGCAACTCTCTACTCACAAAGGTGTGTTAACCCCTCTCTTAGCCCTGTTCTAAGAGCCTTAGAAGAGACTACCATGCTCTCGCATTTTGAGACTATCTCTCTAGATCAGGGGTGCCCACACTTTTTCAGCTTGGGAGCTACTTTTAAAATGAAAAAAAAAAAAATTTAACCCTCAATGCCATGCGATCGACCACACTACCTTCGCGATCGACCGGTCGATCGCGATCGACGTATTGGGCACCCCTGCTCTAGATGATGTGCTTTCTAAATTAGTACTTTCATCTAAATCTACAACCTGTTTATTCTACCCTCTCCCCACAAAGCTGATTAAGGAACTTCTTCCAATATTAGGCCCCTCCTTACTTAACATTATCAACAGCTCTCTCTCGAGCTGTTGTCTCCCTCCTCAATGCGCCCCCGCCTCTCCGCCAAGAGCCGCGCATTCATGGTCAGCGAGTTCAACTCCAGTCCCAGGAAGTAATGCAAAAGTAGTGTAATAAGTAATGAGTTACTCTACACAGACAGTAATATTGTAAAGTAAGGTAGTTTCAAATGAAAGTAATTAGTAATATGTAGTATATTACATTTTGAAATTAACTTGCCCAACACGTCTATACTGATATGATCATGCAGCATTTCTATTGGTTGTTATCGGACGTCGCCATAGCTGTCACCTTCAATTTCTGACACTGTCAGAATTGGTCCTAGGCTATCTTTGGTCACAGACTCTTTGGACCTCTCTCACTGCGCGACGCTGGACCAGCGTTTTTGTAGCCACGACTAAAGATGGAATATCCACGTTTCTTTCACGTTGCTCATCTTTCGTCTGGACAGCCCAAGATCACACGGTGTGTCAAAGGCTACAGTATGTTCTGGCACTTGTTAGGTGTTTACTATAATTAGTAATTAATTAATTATAATAATTATGCACATTAGATCCCAAATGACATCATTAAGAGCCAATCAGGGATTGGCCTTCCCAGGGGGCTTTAAAGTCCAGACGTGACTTTTATCACACACAACAGATAAAGAGAGAATGTTTCTCTGGACACACACACACACACGCACACACTCACTCACACGCGCACACACACACACACGCACACGCACGCACACACACACTCACACACTCACTCACACTCACACACACTCACTCACTCACACGCACACACTCACACGCACACACACACACACACACACACACACACACGAAGGGTGTGTCTCTGAACGGAGAATTTATCTTTCGCCATGGGAAACTGCTCCTCCAGCCCATAATAATAATCTCTCTGATCTGCCAGAAAACTGAAATTGGAGAGGATTAGAGAGAGAGAGAGAGAGGAGAGAGAGAGAGAGAGAGAGAGAGAGAGAGAGGGGAGAGAGAGAGAGAGAGAGAGAGAGAGAGGGGAGAGAAAGGAGAGTGACACAGGGAGAGGAAGACAGAGAGGGAGAAAGAGGCGAAGGAAGGAGAGAGAGAGAGATAGAGTGTGTGTGTGTGTGTGTGTGTGTGTGTGTGTGTGTGTGTGTGTGTGTGTGTGTGCGTGTGTGCGTGTGCGTGTGCGTGTCTGCGTGTTTGTTAAAAGTGTGTTAAGTGTGTGTCAAAACTGTTAAAAGTATGCATGTGTGTGGTAGGTATACGTATTAGAAGAATGTGTGTGTTGAAACTACGTTAAAAGTATGGGTGTGTATTGTGTGTGTGTGCGTGAGCGTGAGCGTACATGCGTGTGTATGTGTGTGTGTGTGTGTGTGTGTGTGTGTGTGTGTGTGTGTGTGTGTGTGTGTGTGTGTGTGTGTGTGTATGTAGGGGTTTTTCTAAATAGGAACAGGTAATGGGAGTGATGATGTGGGCGTACAGAATGCAGTGATTTAACTAGAGAAACATCTAGAGGAGGTGCTGTTTACACAGCAGAGAAAGTCTGTCTCTGTCTCCAGACTAACACCCAATCCCATGGGACTCTGATGGCCCACTTCCTGTCTCTGAACCAATCAGAGGCAAGCAACCCCCACCCCAGTGTTATCTGATAACCACCCACAGCCCAGGGGATTGTGGCAGAATAGTTATTTTGGTAATTTATCTGACTATCCAGACTGATGGAAGATGAATGAAAGAAGATTTAACTCCTCACAGACACAGACAGATACAGACAGATACAGACAGAGACAGACACAGACAGACACAGACACAGACAGACACAGACAGACACAGACAGACACAGACAGACACAGACAGACACAGACAGACACAGACAGACAGACAGACACAGACAGATACAGACAGACACAGACAGACAGACAGACAGACAGATACAGACAGACAGACAGACACAGACAGACAGACACAGACAGATACAGACAGACATAGACAGACAGACACAGACAGACACAGACAGACAGATACAGACAGACACAGACAGACACAGACAGATACAGACAGACACAGACAGACAGACACAGACAGATACAGACAGACAGACACAGACAGACAGATACAGACAGACACAGACAGATACAGACAGACAGACACAGACAGACACAGACAGACAGATACAGACAGACAGATACAGACAGACAGACAGACAGACACAGACAGACAGACTGACAGACAGACAGATACAGACAGACAGACAGACACAGACAGACAGAGACAGACACAGACAGACACAGACAGACACATACAGACAGATACAGACAGATACAGACAGACACAGACAGACACAGACAGACAGACACAGACAGACACAGACAGACACAGAATATACATAAGAACAAGCCCCAGATCCTGTGCAGACCCCCCGGCGCTCCCTAGAGGCCATCTGACGAAGCGCATTACCTCACTAAGGCCCAGTTTACACGGCGGCGCTCCCTGCAATAAAGCTGCACACTTTGCGTTTGTGCCCTTTTCCTTTTACACGCCAACGGCATTCTTGGGACCTGAGTGGAATTCATTTAGTAAACTATGGTCCCATTTTATTTAGACGATAAAGCAGACTACGCTTTGGGGCGTGATTGACAGGCCGCCTGTCCAGTAGCAGGCGGAGTTACTCTGGGTGACGTCACGGAGGCTACGTCCATATGTGTACACGGTCTGTGTCTCCTACCTGTGTTTGATGCGCAGGTTGACTCCTCCAGCTGAACATGAACTGCTGCCCCCCGCTGGCTGCTGAGGAGGATGAGGAGCGCTGATGGAGGGAGGCAACGTCTCAAAGTCCTCACAATACCCCGGATAACACTCTCTGGAGAGAGAGAGAGAGATCAGAGAGAGGGGGAGAGAGTGAGATTGAGAAAGAGAGAGAGGGGGAGAGAGACAGACGAAGAGGTAGATATATACATGTAAGTGAAACAACATAGAAAGGAAGCCTCAAAAAAAGGTACGACTGTCCCATAGTCTCTTTACGTGCGGGAATAGAGCCTGCGTTCCCAGATTGGTTGCAGTGTATCGAGGTGTTGTGCATCGACAGTAAATAATATGGACGAACCCTCACATTTGGTTTTTGGACTCCCGTTTTGAAGCCCAGTGTGGCCGTTGCAATCTTTGGGGTTATTGTTGCAGCTCGCACGAGACGGCATGAGATGGGAGGGTTTCCCAGAGCCGCAGCTCTGCCTGCTATTGGTCTGTGATCGGCGAGCTGCGCAATCACTGGACAGGTGACCTGTCAATCACTCCCAACGCATAGTTTTACTCTAAACAGGAGAGTTGTATACAAATTCACAGTTGTGATGAAAGGTGAAATGAGCTATATAGGCCAAAACTGTGTTTGGGTCCATTCTGTAAACATGCTGCTGTTACAAAGTGAGGCATTTTAACATGGGGGGTATACCGGAATGTCTCCTCCTTTTGGGTCCAGCCTCGAGTGGCCATTCGAGGAACTACAGCTTTCAGGATCACTTCCGAGGCTTCCTCTGCCAAAGTCCAAGCTAGCCGCCTGGTGTTGTGGCTGCCTGTCATTCCACTAACCAGTCTGACAGGTTTAACTAATAGACCTGTGTGTGTGTGTGTGTGTGTGTGTGTGTGTGTGTGTGTGTGTGTGTGTGTGTGTGTGTGTGTGTGTGTGTGTGTGCGTGTGCGTGTGTGTGTTTTTCTGCCTGTGTGTGTGCGCGTGAGTGTGTTGCGGTAAGGGTTGGGTTTCAGACATTTAGTCTTTAGGAAGTCGGTTATAAATATACAGATAATACTGTACAGTACAAGTGTGTGTGTGTGTGTGTGTGTGTGTGTGTGTGTGTGTGTGTGTGTGTGTGTTTTTCTGGGTTAGGGTTAGGGTTAACCCTAAACCTAGGACAGTGGTGTGGTCCACCACGTCTCTCCGTCCTGACAGGGGTGTGGTCCACCACGTCTCTCCGTCCTGACAGGGGTGTGGTCCACCACGTCTCTCTGTCCTGACAGTGGTGTGGTCCACCACGTCTCTCCGTCCTGACAGGGGTGTGGTCCACCAAACCAAAAGTCGCACTCCTCATCGAGCTCACAGTACCATGGGAGGAGGGCATCGAGGCCGCTTTCGAACGAAAGACCAAGTACTCAGAACTGGCTGCGGAGTGCAGGGAGGCTGGCTGGAGGACCACCATCTACCCAGTGGAGGTTGGAAGCCGAGGCTTTGTGGGGCTGTCAACCACACGCCTACTGAGGGACGGGAGGAAAGCTCAAGAAAGCAACCAAAGAACTGGCGGAAGAAGCGGAGAAGGGCAGCTTTTGGCTCAGGGCTAAGGAGGAGGGAAAAGTGTTGGGGAAAGAACATCTAACCCAAACGCCAGCCGCAGGGGGTGACATGTGTGAGAGTGGTACACTATGCAACTTTTTTAGGGCCCTTCAAACATTTTTTTTTTTTTTTTACATGTTTGTCATATTCTTGAAGAGTTGGACTTCTAGATGGGCAATGTGCTCGCGTGCGTCGATTCCTCGGCCCTTCAGCTCGCATTCGCAGCTCGGCTGCTGCTCGGCCTTGCCCGCAGCTCTGCTGCTGTGTGGCCTTGCCTGCCCTATTGGCAGGTGCACAATGTCTCCCTCTCTCTCTCCCTCAGTCTCCCCCCCCCCTCTCTCTCTCTCCCCCCTCTCCTCTCTCTCCCTCCCTCTCCTCAGTCTCTCCCTCTCCTCTCTCCCTCAGTCTCTCTTGTGACTTTGTGTGTGGGTGAGTGAATTTATGACATCACTGATGATGTCATCAGTGGGATTTATGACATCACCGATGATGTCATCAGTGGGATTTATGACATCACTGATGATGTCATCAGTGGTACAGACAGAGAAACAAACAGAGCCCTAGCTCCCATTTATACAGTATACTGATGATGATGATATAGTAACTGGGTTTCCATCCAAATGTATCGCATAATTCAAGCGAATTTTGTGAAAATCCGCAAAATAAAATGCGAATTTATGCATGTTTCCATTCAGTTTTGTTTAGCGAGTTTTGGGAGTCGGCAGGTTGAGCAGTCGGTGGCGCTTCTCGTCAGGAGGAGGCGTGCCTGTGTGCCTGTAAGAGATCTCTATCAGCGGAGACCTGAGGCCTGTACTACGAATGTTGTATTAGAAGATCCAGGATCTGTCCCTTGATCTGGTTTGTCTAAACCAGATCAGCTCGATTGTAGTTAACTTGTACTACGAACGTCGATTGGCACTCGTTAACTCGAACCAGGTTTTTCTAATCAAGCTGACAGCGCGTGCACATGAAAATGCCCGTGCACTGGAGCTCGTGCCCGCAAAAGAGGCGTGGTTTTTAACAACTGCCAATCACAATGCAATATGGACTGCTCCAACTCCTACAGCGCCAGACACGCCTATTTCCTCATCTGCGTTGGATATTATTACTGTTCCCGAATGACTGTCTAAAGTGACCACTTTTATCCACACAAGTAATTTATTTGAAGAGCGGTTTCGTAGGCTATCTACAGCTCTCTATCTACAGTCTTTTGTGGAAGCAATGTGTAATCTATCTCAGTCCAAATCTAGCGGATATTTAATGTAGCCTGTCAGAATGAAAATCCGCGTTGGATAGTCTGCTGAAAGACTGTCTAAAGCTGACGCTTGTATTCACATCAGTCATTTGATTTACTTTGATAAGCGATTTCTGTTTCCTACAGCAGCTTTTTGTGAGTGTAAAAATGTAAATGTGTAATCTCAGTCTATAAATTTCCACAATCTGTAAGCCTATTTAGACCATAGATTTAGAAACGCATGCTCAATGAATAAAATAATGATATCCTAATAGCCTATAAAAGAGGAAACTGCTGAACTGAATTGAGACGATGCGGGTATAGTTTTCATTGATAAAAACTAGCCTATTTTGTGGTCACATGGCTATTGTAATGTCAGCAGAGACGCATATCTCCATATTTCATATAATGATGCTGGAAATATGAAGTTCAATCACATCATACAGGCCAAAAGCAACACAGTTACAGCTGCAAAATGCAGGAGTCGCCTAGATATGAATCATCTTAATATGGGATCGCCTGTGTGCAGGTGATCCCATATTAAATTGCTTAGAGGCTATTCCAGCATGTAGGCTATTTCAATTCCAACCCAACGTCAGTCTCAGCTCCGTTGCGCACACGGCACCGTGCGCTTTGGAGACGTTTATGTAACCTTTTTATGCCGGTTTAGTGATATTTCTCCACTCACTATTCAGCTGCAATCGATCAGCGGGATCAAACAACGTATCTAGGCTACTTGAGAGCACAAAAATGAATATATAAAAACATATTCTAAAGTGGTAAGTAGGGCTTAATTAAAATAGCCAACAAGTGCAAGGCTTTAGTCCTTGATGGGAAACTCGTCCAGAAAGGGGTTGGCCATTTTTCCAAACTGCTGATTCGATTGGTTCGTGGGCAGTGTATTTAAGGTTTAATCTTATCCTTGCAACTTAACCTGCTGCGGACCAGGTTAAGTGTGAAGCATAAGTTGCTATGGAAATATATGTCGGTAAGAAGTTAACTTGCTTTGTAGTACGGCCAAACCAGGTTTAAACCTGAAGTTACCTCGCTAAACCACTAATCTTGCTTTGTAGTACAGGCCCCTGCTTTGATTGAGTCATCACCCGGTGATGGTGATGATCACCGTCCTCATCGTCGTAAAGTCGCCTTCAAAGCATGATGTTAGATTATAACAAACTAGTTGTGTGGCTTAGCCTTCCCAAATGTTGAGGGTCGTTTTTTAGAATTTAATACATAGAATTGCGAACGTTACATTCAATTTCATTCAGACTGCCTGGCGCTAATCGCCACCATTTCCCCCTGGAGTAGCATGAAGCGGAAGTGAAGTCACATCTGGTACGTCATCGTTAATTCGCAAAATCTGTTTCCATTGCAAAAGTTGGCATCTTCCTACTGTCGATACGCTGATAAATCCACCCCCTCCAAGCGTAAAAACATTTATGCGATATTTCGACCTTTATTCGAATTTCTGGTGTTTCCATTCAAGTTTATATTCGCATTTTGGGTAAATGCGAATATCCAGAGGTGGATGGAAACCCAGTTACTGATGATGATTAGTGCACCATAACTCAAAACACAAGCCTGTTTTGTGCCAATGTTTACAAACAATACAAATGTAAACAAGCAGTTTATGGCTTTCAAGTACATCTAAAATGATTCTTTAGCTCTTACAAGCTGATAGTCCTTGCACCAAGAGCTCTGTCAGAGCTAAAAGATGAATTAACATGTAAAGAAAAGAAGAAGAAAAATGTCTGTTTATGTTTGGAGGACCCTAAAGAAGTAGCATAGTATATCTTTAAAGAAACAGCTAGAGTAGAGTAGGATAGGGTTGGACAATAATACGTTCAGCAGTAGGAGGAGATGGGGGCGACATAGAGTCATTTAAAGGAACACTCCGCCCATTTTCAACCAGCTTTGTATCATTAGAACATCAGTAGTATATCAGAAAACTGTAAACGGTTTTGAAGTCTGTCATTTAATTTGACAGTTATTGAGTGTTAAAGTGTGGACCAGTGACATCACTGGTCCACACTAACTCAAATTAATAACGCATTAACTCAAATCAACTCTCAATAACTGTCAAACTATTCATCATTCATCTAGTTTGACAGTTATTGAGAGTTGATTAGTTGAAATTAAATGACAGACTTCAAAACCGTTTACAGTTTTCTGATATACTACTGATGTTCTAATGATACAAAGCTGGTTGAAAATGGGCGGAGTGTTATAAGTTTACAAATGGCTGATAGACTTTCATGGCTCCTTTTCTGAATGTCCTTTGTGTTGATTGTTCCAGTGTGAGTGTGCGATGTTTGAAGCCGTCAACTATTTCAACGCTTTTGTTATAGAGAGCCAAAGTCCCTCCCCTTCTGGTCAGGCCCTATGGAATCCAGCGTCTGAAAACGTATGAATGGTGGTGAACGCCCGGCGAGAGACAATCATTCGTTGATCCTGTTTGAACTGTGCCATGAGGTCCCATGCAGTTTGTGGTAAACTATAAGTAATAAATCACACAACCGATCGCATAAGTGACGTCTCCCCGCCAGGCCACGTTGGTGTTGGTGTGACGTATATTGTGCGAGACGAGAGGTGTAGCTGATTGAGCAGTTTCATACGGAACTAAACGTTACGTTTCGGTTTTACGACAGCTGAACCCAAGAATGACTTTTATTTTGTTTGAGTTCAAATACCTGGGTATGCAGTGCACCTATTTAATAATGTATGCAAAACAAATCACAACAATCTAATTTCTTTCGTTTTTCACACTTTTTCACATCAAAAGTTCGTTTTTCAAGATTTCATTGATAACAGTCATTTACAGTTTGCTGACGTCACCCAGTACTATCAAATTTCTACCCCATTTCAACCGATCATATCACGACATGCAGCTGTCAATCAAATCTTCATTTCTGGATAATTTTCTCTTCCAAATGAAGTAGAAAATGGCGCCTAGTGCCTGTCATCTGGCAGAATTCCTATCCCATAAACTAACTACTAACTTGGCCAATTGTATGAAACATGGATAAAAAACAAAAACTATAATCTCTAAGAATGCAAAGAAATGTAACTGGCTCGTTAAAACGCGCATTCCAGGGATATCGTATTTACAGCAGCGATAATGGCGCGCGCATCCGAGAGCTTGGTTGTCAGGGGTCGCACTTCGGAGATTCCAGGCCGACGTGCTGCACTCTCCGCTCGGCAACACGAAGGCAGCTGGCTGCCTGCCGGTCGCTGAGCTCCACTCCTCCCGTCAAAAGGCTCTTCCCGAGGGGAGCGCCACAACACACTGAATCCCACTCGATTTGGAGGCGGAACACGCCAGGATTGGCCAAAGCCCAATCCAGTCCCCAGAATTGTCAAATAAAATCATCGACATGATACTATGACCCGCCTCTCAACCTGACATCTTAGACAAACTATGTTTTCAGTCTGAAACGGACTCATTAAGCACGTGACGAACAGGTTCAGTTCCACTTTAACATGCAAAGTTATATTTTAAATTGACAAAATGTACATGTGAACTTCATGGCACAATTCAAACAGGATCAAAAAAGGATTGTACGTCTCTCAACCATTCATATTTTTTTCCGTGGCTGATCCGTAGCTGAAGCAGGAAGATGGCGGTGACTTTGGCTCTCTGAGGATGGGATGCTGGAGTGACGGAGTACGTACCTATTAACAATTGCTCAAGTGACATCACTTATGACATCATCAGTGATTTATGACATCACTGATGACATCATCAGTGGGACAAAAATTGAAAGAGAACAGAGAACAAACATTGCGCCTTTTATATTGATTTGTTTTGCCCATTCTTGCTCTATCTCCACGTGCAGCTTAGACCCCTATATTACAAAAACGTATATGGGGCAGATATTTTGTTAAAAATACATTTGGTCCAGTGTGTGTGTGTGTGTGTGTGTGTGTGTGTGTGTGTGTGTGTGTGTGTGTGTGTGTGTGTGTGTGTGTGTGTGTGTGTGTGTGTGTGAGCGCGTGTGTGAGATTGAGAGAGTGAGAGAGTAACAGAGGGTGTGTCAGTCCTTAATTTCACTAGAATGCAGTAGGTACAGGAGCTACACCTCACTCTCTCTCTCTCTCACTCTCACACACACACACACACACACACACACACACACACACACACACACACACACACACACACACACACACACACACACACACACACACACACACACACACACACACACACACACACACACACGCACCCTCTTCTACACCCTGTCAGGTATTCAGACAATGTGTTTTCTCTGTCTGTTTACTTTCATTGAGGAGGAGAGTCCATTATCAACATGACTCTGTCTCAAAGTGCTGAGTCATCACACCTGTCTGTCTGACATACCTGTCTGTCTGAGTCATCACGCCTGTCTGTCTGACATACCTGTCTGTCTGAGTCATCACACCTGTCTGTCTGTCTGACAGCAAGTTGACCTGGATTTTAACCAGAGGCCTGTACTACAAAGCAAGATTTAGGTTGATCCTGATAAGTTTGGGTTTAAACCTGGTTTAGCCGTACTACAAAGCAAGTTAACTTCTAACCTAGTTCAATCACCATGGCACGAAGCTATCTTAACAGATCCGCGATCTGTCACTTTGATCTGGTTTGACTGAACAGGATCAAAGCTATCTAGTTTAACGATACTACGATGCTGGTTTTCTACTCGATAACTGAAGCTGGCTTTATCTGAGATCTGCCTGTGCAAGCGCACGTTTTTCGCTCGTGCACAGGCGCGCGTCCACGCGAAAGAGGTGCGCTAGCCAATCACATTATGAACAGCTGAGTTGATCCACGCCCACACCCATTTCCACACCCATTTCCTCATTCAATGAGCGCAGTGTGATCAGAGTTTTTAGCGGATATTTAATGTAGCCTATGTCAGAATGAAAATCCGCGTTGGATATAGTCTGCTGAAAGACTGTCTAAAGCTGCCGCTTGTATTCACATCAGTCATTTGATTTAGTTTGATCAGCGATTTCTGTCTCCTACAGCAGCTTTTTGCGAGTGTAAATGTGTAATCTCAGTCTATAAATTTCCGCAATCTGTAAGCCTATTTAGACCAGAGATTTAGAAACGCATGCTCAATGAATAATGATCTCTATCACTCATTATGTGTGTGGTTGCACTGATCGAATAATTCATATATAAAATAATGATAGCCTAATATAAAAGAGAAAACTGCTGAACTGAATTGAGACGATGCGGGCATAGTTTTCATTGATAGAAACTAGCCTATTTTTGCTCATTTATTGGCATACAGCCTAGGACACAGTTCCAGCTGAAACATGCAAGAGTAGCCTGCATATTTAGTATTGGGGTTGTCCCATATTTATCCCATATCTATATTATATGTATAGGCTTTTCTGGCATGTAGGAGAATATCACCCTCACTCCATTTGAGGGTCCGTTCATGATATGCGCCGCGGTGATTAATAGTGATCATATTTCTCCACGCATCGTTCAGCTGTTAAGACATAAAGTGGTAAGTAGGCTTAATTTAATTATGTAGCCTACAGAGCCACGAATGTTTTGCTTGTTCTATTCTCAGTTGACTGCAATCTATTTTTCATATGGTGATCTTATATGAATGGTGAGTGACTCCAGAGAGCCGATTATATGGGTCTGTCATGGATTTTGATCTTATCCTCTGAATCTAACCTGGTCGGGACCAGGTTAGCTTTGCAGCGTGAGTTGCCATGGTGATTGAACTAGGTTAGAAGTTAACTTGCTTTGTAGTACGGCTAAACCAGGTTCAAACTCAAACTTACTCAGATAAGGCATTAATCAGATCAGGAAATCAAATCCAAGCTTTAATCTGGATCAGATCTTCAAAACGGGTAGTTCAAAGCGACAACACACGATTGGGATCAGTTTGATCCCCAAAAACTGGATTATCTTGATCCCACCAGAGGGGTGGATTTCCAGTGGATTACCAGAGCAAAATATACTATACAATTTATTTAAAAATATGTTTCAATATAAATAAGATGGCAAAGTTTGTTAACTGAAATAATACACAATTTTTATCCTTCATGGCAAATAAATTTTATATTTCATTTTTTGGTCACGTTTGTGGTGGCCTATTTTGTTTTCAACCAAATGTTGATGACATAAATGTTTATGCTCATAAAAGTATCACAACAAAGATTGTCAATCACAAATGTCATTTAGATTAAAGAAAAAATCTCTTCAACAGAAAAAAAAAGTCCATCATCTGTCATCACCTTTCAAAAGTAATTGCGGACAATAGCATCTCACATTGCACCACCACTCAGTCTCTCATTTAGAGGGAAATCCATAGGTCAATGCACCTGATGTGACACACACACCATTCAAGACGAGGTCCTCCTGACCCATGTGGATCCAGAAGCTGGACCTTCAGCCAGGCCTGATGACACACTGCAAGAGCCACCTCGAAAGAGAAAATGCAAGCGCACCAGACAACCAGAGCAGAGGGATGATGCCTACGAGACACCGCTGAGCCGTGAAACGGAGAGGGCAGAGATGCAGATCCGTCTGGCCAAAGAACAAATACAGCTGTGCCGGCTTCAGCAAACTGAAACCTCGCTTAGAATTCAGCTCCTCAAAGCACGCCTGGATGTTCCAGCTGCCTTTGAATGAATGTTTTTTTGTTGTTACCCTAGTGGGAGTATTTTTTTTTATTACAATTCCGTTATGATTTTATGTCCTTTATGTATTTAAAAATATAATTAGACATTATAGATGTCTCTGCAATGTGGTCTCTTGTCTTCCTTGTATTATTTTTCATATCCACTAGATGGAGATCAGTAGGATTAAAGCACTGATATTCAGGATCTAGTCATCTTGAAAAGTCTGAAACTGGATCAGGGTGATCCTATCCTGAATTGCTTTGAAATACTGGGACAAAATCTGGCCGAGTTGGCTGATCCTGGATCACAGAAAATGGGATTTCAAAATCTGATCGGATCTGATTGAGATTAAAAGTTTTGAACTACTGGGCCCATGGAGATGTACCTAACCCTAACCCTGGAGATGTACCTAACCCTAACCCTGGAGATGTACCTAACCCTAACCCTGGAGATGTACCTAACCCTAACCCTGGAGATGTACGCGTCTGACAACTGACAGCTGTCTGTGAACATGTATTGAAGTGAACAGGGAAATGAGCAGAGACGTACAGACACCACTCTAATCTCCTGTGTTGGCTGTGTGGCTTCTCCTTTCCTTCCTCGCCTCCTCTCCTCCTGTGTGTGTTTTGTCCAGTATTCAAATATGTTGAACTGCTCATTTGCCTGTGTGGTGGTGAGCCGGCTGTTAGTGCAGACATAGAGACAAATAACCAGCAGAGAAGAAGACCAAGCAGGCTGATGTTCAGTTGTAAGACAAAGCTACAAATGGCTGATGGGTGGTATGGCCAAAATCAAATACAATATCTTTGAGCAAATACCTCAATATCGATATTGCGCCAACTGTAGGGATGACTATTGGTGCTTTCACAAAATAGTTACACCATTTACAACAAGATTTTTGATATTAATCAGATATATGGATATAATGTGGTAAGGTCAGAAAATGACATCATACTGTTATTCAAGTGATACTCAACACCAACTACTCAGCCGTGGGTCATGTCAGTTTTTCAAACAAGGGCGGTGACTTTTGAGGCTTTCGAATCCGCTCACTCCACATTTGGATACGATGAACTTTATGAACTTTGAACGATAGATTCTGATGATTCAGATACATGATTTACCGAAGTAGCCTACACAATTAACAACAAGGGCATCTTTGTTGGCATCATTAACTGACAAAAGCATTAAAACAAGCAAATAACAATATTCTCCGGTCACTGGTCACATGTTCAAATGGTTCAAAGCAAATCTCTCAAAGTCTCAAGTCTGTCAGCATTTGGCTTGTGTTATTGCAATGATATCCTAGGTTGAACATGGTTGAACTGATTATCAGCAATATTCTTAACCTGCACAGTAACATGTTAACATTAGCATTATAAGCTCAGGAGAGCAGAAGAGTAAATACTGAGCCATGCACACGATAATTACCGTTACAACAGTTAAAACTTGGCGTTAAATTTTCAGAAATCCAAATACAAAGTATTTAGCTGCTTCATGCTACTCCGGCGGTCAACCCTTGAAGAAACAAATGACACCATGTTATTAATCAACAGTAACAGTAAAACAGTAGAACTTTAATCACCACATGTCAAAATTTCGGTTACAGACATAGCCACCTCGCGGGAGGTACGGTGGTGCAGTGGTAAGCACTATCGCCTCACAGCTCGAAGGTCGTGGGTTCGATTCCCACCTGGGCCGATGTGAACACTGAAGGAATGCGTGCCCGTCCGCATGTCCTCGAGTGCCCACCACCCGGGTGGGGGTCAGCAAAATGGCTGTTTGCGGTTCAAACAGCCATTTGCATGTTCTCCCCGTGCCTCCCGGGGGTCTCCTTCATATAGGAACCCCCTTCACAAAAACATGCAACATCCTGGTTGCTTATATGGTTCCTCCTCTGATCGTTAAGGGTGCCTGTTCAGAGGGAGGGGAACTGGTTGGAATAGCGTGAACCTCCCACGTGCTACTGTATGTCCTACCGGTGAAGCTTCCTCGGGCAGGTGAAAAGAAGCGGCTGACTTGACTGCCCATGTCTCGGAGGATGCATGGAATCAGTCTCGGCTCTCCCCAGATCGGCAGAGGATGGAGTAGCAACCAGGATTGAGTAATTCAAATGAGCACTAAACAGGGGATCAAAATGGGATAAAAAAATCGGGAAAAAAACATAAAAAATAAAATAAAAAAAAAGACATAGCCACCTCGCTAATAATGTCATACAGTACGGCTTGAACTGGCCCATGTTTTACGTTAGCACACGATGCTAATCTTGAGCTAGCATTAGCTTACAGACATGAGCATCACTCAAACAGTCCAACATAGCAGAGCACCAAGTGTGCGATCAAATCCACCAGAGTTATTAAAGTTGACCCATATACTGTATAATAGCAGTTTATCTTGTGGAGGCTTAGCAGCTAGCAGGCTGGAGGCTCACACCATGGATGTAGTAACATAGCACAAGCCAGGCCGCAGACAAAACAAGATGGTGGTCAACTGGACTAACAGGCTGGACTGCACTGAGAGTCATCTCACGTGACACCCCCCGTGCATCTGCAGTGCATGGATTTCCCATGATGCTCCAGGAAACATTACCCGGAAGTGAGTGAATCAAGGCTTCATTTTGAATGATGGCACGCTCATTCCATCCACATTATTTACTATCTATGATTATACCGGACAGGTATAGAGACACTGCATGAAATAGGCCACGCCCATCACGGGGGAAAAAGCTCCGTTCATTTCCACACACCAGCGTCATTTTCCTTGAATGAAACATAGCTAAAAGTTGTTGTGTGGTGGGGCTGCGCAGACAACAAATGTAAAAAATCGCCAGTTAAAAAATGTTTGTACTCCTGAGCAAAACAAGGAAGCCATTGAGAATTGGCGAGAAGAAAAATGTGGATCTAGCTGTCAAGAAGTAAGTTGGAGTGTTCATCTTCCATATATATGATCTTTTTGTGCAACACGCACCGTGCACGTGACATAGGAGAACGCCAGGATTGGAGGGGGGGTTTCCGTTTTCCCCCGTCTTGGGCGTGGCTTCTGAATGATGACGCATTACGCAGTGTCTCTATTGGAAATATTTGGTCTGCTTGTTGCACAACACTGTATTGTCTGATAGAAGTGCTGACCAGCTGGTTACTGAGTTACGTTAGCTGCTGCTAAGTGCTAATGTTACAGGTGATGAGGCTGAGCCAGAAAGACTGAGTGGGCGACTGTGTTTCTAGCCTGTGTGATTATTCACGGGTAACGGGTGGGCGCGGGTCTCATATTAATGGGTCTGGGCGGGGGCGGCTTTGCAAAACTGGACCCGTGCAGGACTCAGCGTCAGCGTTTCCAATTTGCCACGGTTAGCTACCCGCAGAGGTCCCCACGCAGACCGTGACAGGGCCGGATATTTTAATTAGGTCATTATGGCCTAGTGATAGGACTACCCACGGCATCCAGAGGGTGACACACAGACACACACCAATCGGTGATAGCACTACCCACAGCAGCCAGCAGGTGACTCTCACTCTCTCCATCACACACACACACACACACACACACACACACACACACACACACACACACACACAGACATGCTCCAACGGGGATCAGCACTATTATCAGTGATTTTGGGGTGTTAGCTGAAACTGAAGGTCAGATGAGGAGGGATAAAAGGTAGACAGGGACACGCACATCCAAGGGTTGGCCACACTGGGCCTGGGTGCTGGATCAAAAAGGAAACCTACTGATAGAAACTCTCTCTTCCATGGTTCTTCATATCATCCCACACCACTCAAAAAAAGTTTGCCCATTTCTCAATGTAACCGGATCAGAAGAATTTGCAGTTCAGATGAAGACTTTCAAACTCAAATCAAGGATCTTGAGACCAGATTCAGAAAAAGGGACTATCAAGAGAGCTGGATCAAAAATGCAACCACATGATTTTCCAATGTTTCCCAGACTCAGTGCCTGGAGTCCACTAGACCAAAATCAAAAGAAAACAGAGTGGTCTGTGCCATCCAATTTTCTCCTGTCTCCAGAGAGATTGAGAAAGCTATAAAAAAACATTGGCACATCATTGACAGTGATCCGGCACTGAAGGCGTGTTTCCCTAAACAGCCTTTAGTGGTCTATAAAAGACCTCCTAACCTACGGAATATGCTGGTGAGGGCAGACCTTCCACCTATTCCACCTGTTCATTTCCTTAGCTCGATCCCCTCTGGTAATTATCCTTGTGGCCGGTGTCAACAGTGTAATTTCACCTACAAAACCAATTGTTTTTACCATCCCCACAGTGGCAAAAAATATAAAATCAAAAGTGTTATCTCATGTTCCACTGTCAATGTTATTTATATGCTGCATTGTCCATGTGGACTTTCGTATATAGGTAAGTCATTGAGACCACTCAAAACTCGTATCTCTGAACACCGCAGCACAATCAGAAATAATGTTACATCTAGCCCGGTGGCTGTCCACTTTACCTCTGCAAAACATTCTGTATCCACCCTCAAATACATTGGGATTGAGGCTCTTAAACTGCCACGAAGAGGGGGTGACATTAACAACTTGCTACTCCAAAGAGAATTATTCTGGATATATACATTGGGCACTATGGCCCCAAAAGGCCTCAATGAGGAATTCGATATGAGACCTTTTCTATAGAGAATGTTGTTAATCCTATACTCCAATCTGTCACTAGGAGGTCCCTACTGTGAAGCTCTTTCTACTGTTCTGTTCTCTCTCCCCTCTAGGGGTGATCTCTCATACATAAGTGGTTTTTCTGTGTATATTTTTTAAAAACTTTTTGCTATTTATTTTAAGTATTAGACGAATAGACTACCGTAGGTCCCCATTTCTGTAAATGCAGTATGCTTTTTTTGTGGTTAATGAAGTCGCCTCTAGGGATGTATTTGCATTTGCATGCATTTGCATTTATAGTTGTATTTGTTTTGGGCCTCTTCTAAACTTTACTGAACTACGTACTATAAAGCAGAGCCCACAAACTACTCCTTTGGTGGCATGTATAATTATATGTGTCCTGCTTGTCTACACTGTGTATATATATATATACTGTTAGAATCTGTACATGTGTGTTTTGAATAACCTATGCTGCTTATGTGTATACACCTTTATTTTAACTTTACTAATTACTAATTGCTGAACACCTGTTGATCTGTGATGTATATTGATACGGGTATTTAAGACGGCGTCTCTCTGCCACTTCAGAAAGCGTCTTGAGGAAGGGCCAGTGTGGCCCGAAACGTCACGCTGTGTGCATAATTATTAAATAAAGAAACCTAACGGGAGCTCCTCTGGTGTGCGGACCATTATTTTTTCACAGATGAGGAGGGATGCCCGGTGCATTTTGCATTGTGTCTGAATGTGTGTGTGTGTGTGTGTGTGTGTGTGTGTGTGTGTGTGTGTGTGTGTGTGTGTGTGTGTGTGTGTGTGTGTGTGTGTGTGTGTGTGTGTGTGTGTGTGTGTGTGTGTGTGTGTGTGTGTGTGTGTGTGTGTGTGTGTGTGTGTGTGTGCCAAAAGGAGTCCATTAGTGAGATATTTTTAAGTCCAAAGGTGACTAAAGTTGCACCAGAGAAAGGTTCATTGTTCAAATTAAAACCCTCTCTCAGAGTGTCAACTGTCTCAACAGAATAGAATAGAATAGAATAGAATAGAATAGCTAATTTACCATTGCAGCCCTCTCAGAGTATACACTATTTCAACAGAATAGAATAGAACAAAATACAACAGAATAGAATCACTTACTACTGTGGCCCTCTGTGCAAACTATTACAGTAGAATAAGCACTCCTCTTCTCCCTCCCAGTCAGAGTCAATAACACAGTAGAGTTCAGTCAGAGTCAATAACACAGTAGAGTCCAGTCAGAGTCAATAACACAGTAGAGTCCAGTCAGAGTCAATAACACAGCACAGTAGAGTCCAGTCAGAGTCAATAACACAGTAGAGTCCAGTCAGAGTCAATAACACAGCACAGTAGAGTCCAGTCAGAGTCAATAACACAGTAGAGTCCAGTCAGAGTCAATAACACAGTAGAGTCCAGTCAGAGTCAATAACACAGCACAGTAGAGTTCAGTCAGAGTCAATAACACAGCACAGTAGAGTTCAGTCAGAGTCAATGACACAGCACAGTAGAGTCCAGTCAGAGTCAATGACACAGCACAGTAGAGTCCAGTCAGAGTCAATAACACAGCACAGTAGAGTTCAGTCAGAGTCAATAACACAGCACAGTAGAGTCCAGTCAGAGTCAATAACACAGTAGAGTCCAGTCAGAGTCAATAACACAGTAGAGTCCAGTCAGAGTCAATAACACAGCACAGTAGAGTTCAGTCAGAGTCAATGACACAGCACAGTAGAGTCCAGTCAGAGTCAATAACACAGTAGAGTCCAGTCAGAGTCAATGACACAGCACAGTAGAGTCCAGTCAGAGTCAATAACACAGTACAGTAGAGTTCAGTCAGAGTCAATAACACAGTAGAGTCCAGTCAGAGTCAATAACACAGTAGAGTCCAGTCAGAGTCAATAACACAGCACAGTAGAGTCCAGTCAGAGTCAATAACACAGTAGAGTCCAGTCAGAGTCAATAACACAGCACAGTAGAGTCCAGAGTCAATAACACAGCACAGTAGAGTCCAGTCAGAGTCAATGACACAGCACAGTAGAGTTCAGTCAGAGTCAATAACACAGTAGAGTTCAGTCAGAGTCAATAACACAGCACAGTAGAGTCCAGTCAGAGTCAATAACACAACACAGTAGAGTTCAGTCAGAGTCAATAACACAGCACAGTAGAGTCCAGTCAGAGTCAATAACACAGTAGAGTTCAGTCAGAGTCAATAACACAGTAGAGTCCAGTCAGAGTCAATAACACAGCACAGTAGAGTCCAGTCAGAGGCAATAACACAGCACAGTAGAGTCCAGTCAGAGTCAATAACACAGTAGAGTCCAGAGTCAATAACACAGTAGAGTCCAGTCAGAGTCAATAACACAGTAGAGTTCAGTCAGAGTCAATAACACAGCACAGTAGAGTTCAGTCAGAGTCAATAACACAGTAGAGTCCAGTCAGAGTCAATAACACGGTAGAGTTCAGTCAGAATCAATAACACAGCACAGTAGAGTCCAGTCAGAATCAATAACACAGCACAGTAGAGTCCAGTCAGAGTCAATAACACAGTAGAGTCCAGTCAGAGTCAATAACACAGCACAGTAGAGTCCAGTCAGAGTCAATAACACAGTAGAGTCCAGTCAGAGTCAATAACACAGTAGAGTCCAGTCAGAGTCAATAACACAGCACAGTAGAGTTCAGTCAGAGTCAATAACACAGTAGAGTAGAGTTCAGTCAGAGTCAATAACACAGCACAGTAGAGTCCAGTCAGAGTCAATAACACAGCACAGTAGAGTTCAGTCAGAGTCAATAACACAGTAGAGTAGAGTTCAGTCAGAGTCAATAACACAGCACAGTAGAGTCCAGTCAGAGTCAATAACACAGCACAGTAGAGTTCAGTCAGAGTCAATAACACAGTAGAGTCCAGTCAGAGTCAATAACACAGTAGAGTCCAGTCAGAGTCAATAACACAGCACAGTAGAGTTCAGTCAGAGTCAATAACACAGTAGAGTAGAGTTCAGTCAGAGTCAATAACACAGCACAGTAGAGTTCAGTCAGAGTCAATAACACAGTAGAGTCCAGTCAGAGTCAATAACACAGCACAGTAGAGTTCAGTCAGAGTCAATAACACAGTAGAGTAGAGTTCAGTCAGAGTCAATAACACAGCACAGTAGAGTCCAGTCAGAGTCAATAACACAGCACAGTAGAGTCCAGTCAGAGTCAATAACACAGTAGAGTCCAGTCAGAGTCAATAACACAGTAGAGTCCAGTCAGAGTCAATAACACAGCACAGTAGAGTTCAGTCAGAGTCAATAACACAGTAGAGTCCAGTCAGAGTCAATAACACAGTAGAGTTCAGTCAGAGTCAATAACACAGCACAGTAGAGTTCAGTCAGAGTCAATAACACAGTAGAGTAGAGTTCAGTCAGAGTCAATAACACAGCACAGTAGAGTTCAGTCAGAGTCAATAACACAGTAGAGTCCAGTCAGAGTCAATAACACAGCACAGTAGAGTTCAGTCAGAGTCAATAACACAGTAGAGTAGAGTTCAGTCAGAGTCAATAACACAGCACAGTAGAGTTCAGTCAGAGTCAATAACACAGTAGAGTAGAGTTCAGTCAGAGTCAATAACACAGCACAGTAGAGTTCAGTCAGAGTCAATAACACAGTAGAGTAGAGTTCAGTCAGAGTCAATAACACAGCACAGTAGAGTTCAGTCAGAGTCAATAACACAGTAGAGTCCAGTCAGAGTCAATAACACAGCACAGTAGAGTTCAGTCAGAGTCAATAACACAGTAGAGTCCAGTCAGAGTCAATAACACAGCACAGTAGAGTCCAGTCAGAGTCAATAACACAGCACAGTAGAGTCCAGTCAGAGTCAATAACACAGTAGAGTCCAGTCAGAGTCAATAACACAGCACAGTAGAGTTCAGTCAGAGTCAATAACACAGTAGAGTCCAGTCAGAGTCAATAACACAGCACAGTAGAGTTCAGTCAGAGTCAATAACACAGTAGAGTCCAGTCAGAGTCAATAACACAGCACAGTAGAGTTCAGTCAGAGTCAATAACACAGTAGAGTCCAGTCAGAGTCAATAACACAGCACAGTAGAGTTCAGTCAGAGTCAATAACACAGTAGAGTCCAGTCAGAGTCAATAACACAGCACAGTAGAGTCCAGTCAGAGTCAATAACACAGCACATTAGAGTCCAGTCAGAGTCAATAACACAGTAGAGTTCAGTCAGAGTCAATGACACAGTAGAGTCCAGTCAGAGTCAATAACACAGTAGAGTCCAGTCAGAGTCAATAACACAGTAGAGTCCAGTCAGAGTCAATAACACAGCACAGTAGAGTTCAGTCAGAGTCAATAACACAGCACAGTAGAGTTCAGTCAGAGTCAATAACACAGTAGAGTCCAGTCAGAGTCAATAACACAGTAGAGTTCAGTCACAGTCAATGACACAGTAGAGTCCAGTCAGAGTCAATAACACAGTAGAGTCCAGTCAGAGTCAATAACACAGTAGAGTCCAGTCAGAGTCAATAACACAGCACAGTAGAGTCCAGTCAGAGTCAATAACACAGCACAGTAGAGTTCAGTCAGAGTCAATAACACAGTAGAGTCCAGTCAGAGTCAATAACACAGCACAGTAGAGTCCAGTCAGAGTCAATAACACAGCACAGTAGAGTCCAGTCAGAGTCAATAACACAGCACAGTAGAGTTCAGTCAGAGTCAATAACACAGTAGAGTCCAGTCAGAGTCAATAACACAGTAGAGTCCAGTCAGAGTCAATAACACAGCACAGTAGAGTTCAGTCAGAGTCAATAACACAGTAGAGTCCAGTCAGAGTCAATAACACAGCACAGTAGAGTCCAGTCAGAGTCAATAACACAGTAGAGTCCAGTCAGAGTCAATAACACAGTAGAGTCCAGTCAGAGTCAATAACACAGTAGAGTCCAGTCAGAGTCAATAACACAGTAGAGTCCAGTCAGAGTCAATAACACAGTAGAGTCCAGTCAGAGTCAATAACACAGTAGAGTCCAGTCAGAGTCAATGACACAGTAGAGTCCAGTCAGAGTCAATGACACAGTAGAGTCCAGTCAGAGTCAATGACACAGTAGAGTCCAGTCAGAGTCAATGACACAGTAGAGTCCAGTCAGAGTCAATAACACAGTAGAGTCCAGTCAGAGTCAATGACACAGTAGAGTCCAGTCAGAGTCAATGACACAGTAGAGTCCAGTCAGAGTCAATGACACAGTAGAGTCCAGTCAGAGTCAATAACACAGTAGAGTCCAGTCAGAGTCAATAACACAGCACAGTAGAGTTCAGTCAGAGTCAATAACAAAGTAGAGTCCAGTCAGAGTCAATAACACAGTAGAGTCCAGTCAGAGTCAATAACACAGCACAGTAGAGTCCAGTCAGAGTCAATAACACAGCACAGTAGAGTTCAGTGGATCAGTGGATTTCTTCTGATCCCTGCAGGAAGTGACCGGCCCAAAACACACTCTGCTCTCTGCTCGTCTGGAGGCCACGCCTGTGTGTGTGTGTGTGTGTGTGTGTGTGTGTGTGTGTGTGTGTGTCTGTGTGTGTGTGTGTGTGTGTGTGTGTGTGTGTGTGTGTCTGTGTGTGTGTGTGTGTGTGTGTGTGTGTGTGTGTGTGTGTCTGTGTGTGTGTGTGTGTGTGTGTGTGTGTGTCTGTGTGTCTGTGTGTGTGTGTGTGTGTGTGTGTGTGTGTGTGTGTGTGTGTGTGTGTGTGTGTGTGTGTGTGTGTGTGTGTGTGTGTAAAGTCTAAAGTTCTGCATTGTGTCACACCTTGTGCGTCTTCCCCCAGTAGCAGCCTGGCTTGGCTACAGTGTGTGAGTTTGTGTGTGTGTGTGTGTGTGTGTGTGTGTGTGTGTGTGTGTGTGTGTGTGTGTGTGTGTGTGTGTGTGTGTGTGTGTGTGTGTGTGTGCGCGTGTGGGGCCTGACTCAGTCACACCCCAAACACATACTTGACTTTAAACCTGGACATCCATCACACAGCTGACAGAGAGCTGAGGCTCCACCCCATCACATCAGACAGACAGAGAGCTGAGGCTCCACCCCGTCACATCAGACAGACAGAGAGCTGAGGCTCCACCCCATCACATCAGACAGACAGAGAGCTGAGGCTCCACCCTGTCACATCAGACAGACAGAGAGCTGAGGCTCCACCCTGTCACATCAGACAGACAGAGAGCTGAGGCTCCACCCTGTCACATCAGACAGACAGAGAGCTGAGGCTCCACCCCGTCACACAGCTGACAGAGAGCTGAGGCTCCACCCCATCACACAGCTGACAGAGAGCTGAGGCTCCACCCTGTCACATCAGACAGACAGAGAGCTGAGGCTCCACCCTGTCACATCAGACAGACAGAGAGCTGAGGCTCCACCCTGTCACATCAGACAGACAGAGAGCTGAGGCTCCACCCCGTCACATCAGACAGACAGAGAGCTGAGGCTCCACCCCATCACATCAGACAGACAGAGAGCTGAGGCTCCACCCTGTCACATCAGACAGACAGAGAGCTGAGGCTCCACCCTGTCACATCAGACAGACAGAGAGCTGAGGCTCCGCCCTGTCACATCAGACAGACAGAGAGCTGAGGCTCCGCCCCGTCACATCAGACAGACAGAGAGCTGAGGCTCCACCCTGTCACATCAGACAGACAGAGAGCTGAGGCTCCACCCCGTCACATCAAACAGACAGAGAGCTGAGGCTCCGCCCTGTCACATCAGACAGACAGAGAGCTGAGGCTCCACCCCGTCACATCAGACAGACAGAGAGCTGAGGCTCCACCCCGTCACATCAGACAGGCAGAGCTGAGGCTCCACCCCGTCACATCAAACAGACAGAGAGCTGAGGCTCCACCCTGTCACATCAGACAGGCAGAGCTAAGGCTCCACCCCGTCACATCAGACAGAGAGCTGAGGCTCCACCCTGTCACATCAGACAGACAGAGAGCTGAGGCTCCACCCCGTCACATCAGACAGGCAGAGCTAAGGCTCCACCCTGTCACATCAGACAGACAGAGAGCTGAGGCTCCACCCTGTCACATCAGACAGACAGAGAGCTGAATAAAATAAGTTGTGTATGTGATGGCAGCATGCAGAGGGTGTGGCCCAGAGTCCTGCACGGGTCCAATTTTGCAAACCTGATTACAACAACACACACACACCTCCCACATCATGCACCAGATTACCAACAACACACACACACCTCCCACATCATGCACCAGATTACCAACAACACACACACACCTCCCACATCATACACCAGATTACCAACAACACACACACACCTCCCACATCATACACCAGATTACCAACAACACACACACACCTCCCACATCATGCACCAGATTACCAACAACACACACACACCTCCCACATCATGCACCAGATTACCAACAACACACACACACCTCCCACATCATACACCAGATTACAACAACACACACACACCTCCCACATCATGCACCAGATTACACACACACACCTCCCACATCATGCACCAGATTACCAACAACACACACACACCTCCCACATCATGCACCAGATTACACACACACACCTCCCACATCATGCACCAGATTACACACACACCTCCCACATCATGCACCAGATTACAACAACACACACACACCTCCCACATCATGCACCAGATTACACACACACACCTCCCACATCATGCACCAGATTACACACACACCTCCCACATCATGCACCAGATTACAACAACACACACACACCTCCCACATCATGCACCAGATTACACACACCTCCCACATCATGCACCAGATTACACACACACCTCCCACATCATGCACCAGATTACAACAACACACACACACCTCCCACATCATGCACCAGATTACACACACACACCTCCCACATCATGCACCAGATTACACACACACCTCCCACATCATGCACCAGATTACACACACACCTCCCACATCATGCACCAGATTACCAACAACACACACACACCTCCCACATCATGCACCAGATTACACACACACACCTCCCACATCATACACCAGATTACCAACAACACACACACACCTCCCACATCATGCACCAGATTACACACACACACCTCCCACATCATGCACCAGATTACCAACAACACACACACACCTCCCACATCATGCACCAGATTACACACACACACACACCTCCCACATCATGCACCAGATTACAGATTGTGTGTGTGTGTGTGTGTGTGTGTGTGTGTGTGTGTGTGTGTGTGTGTGTGTGTGCGTGCGTGCGTGCGTGCGTGCGTGCGTGCGTGCGTGCGTGCGTGCGTGCGTGGGTTCCAGACGACAGTCTGTTTTGGACTATGGACCAGGATATACAAACTGTTTCCCTCACTTCAAAACACACACACACACACACACATGCGCACACACACGCACACACACACACGTGCACACACACAAACGGAGTTCGTACCTGCGTACAGTGAGCTGCAGAGTCTTGTATGATCCTTTGACCAAGGAGATGGCCTCCTGTCTGAAGCCGCTCAGCTCCACCTCGTTAATGATGATCATCTCATCTCCCACCAGCAGGGGGCGCTCCAGGCTGCCCGCTTTACCGCCCTCCTCTACCTGAACGCGCACACACACACACACATGCACGCACACAAGCACACAGTATATAAAATATTAGGGCCATGAACATATAGACGGGAGATGGAGATGCCAGATATAGACTGCCAAAGTCACGCCCTCTTCCGGTTTATGTATACGAACCAAGGGATTTCATCCTCCATTTACTTTTCCATAGACATTTCGTAAAAAGCGTATAAATTTTTATTTTACTGGGACAAACCAAGCAATTCAGCAGATTTAGAATCAGGAGAGAGCATAGAACATTTCACTTGGACCACACACACACAAAAAATAGCGGATGTATGGGCAATGGGGATGTTCCTGCGACGCTCCTTTGACCCGGATGTGTGACTAGGCTAGGGGGTAGTCACAGCCGAGTTAACCCAGAGATCTGTGACTAGGCTAGGGGGTAGTCACAGCCGGGTTAACCCAGAGATGGATCTGTGACTAGGCTAGGGGGTAGTCACAGCCGAGTTAACCCAGAGATCTGTGACTAGGCTAGGGGGTAGTCACAGCCGGGTTAACCCAGAGATGGATCTGTGACTAGGCTAGGGGGTAGTCACAGCCGAGTTAACCCAGAGATGGATATGTGACTAGGCTAGGGGGTAGTCACAGCCGGGTTAACCCAGAGATATGTGACTAGGCTAGGGGGTAGTCACAGCCGGGTTAACCCAGAGATGGATCTGTGACTAGGCTAGGGGGTAGTCACAGCCGGGTTAACCCAGAGATGGATATGTGACTAGGCTAGGGGGTAGTCACAGCCGAGTTAACAGTTAACCCAGAGATATGTGACTAGGCTAGGGGGTAGTCACAGCCGAGTTAACCCAGAGATCTGTGACTAGGCTAGGGGGTAGTCACAGCCGGGTTAACCCAGAGATCTGTGACTAGGCTAGGGGGTAGTCACAGCCGGGTTAACCCAGAGATGTGTGACTAGGCTAGGGGGTAGTCACAGCCGGGTTAACCCAGAGATATGTGACTAGGCTAGGGGGTAGTCACAGCCGGGTTAACCCAGAGATGTGTGACTAGGCTAGGGGGTAGTCACAGCCGGGTTAACCCAGAGATGTGTGACTAGGCTAGGGGGTAGTCACAGCCGGGTTAACCCAGAGATCTGTGACTAGGCTAGGGGGTAGTCACAGCCGGGTTAACCCAGAGATGTGTGACTAGGCTAGGGGGTAGTCACAGCCGGGTTAACCCAGAGATATGTGACTAGGCTAGGGGGTAGTCACAGCCGGGTTAACCCAGAGATCTGTGACTAGGCTAGGGGGTAGTCACAGCCGGGTTAACCCAGAGATCTGTGACTAGGCTAGGGGGTAGTCACAGCCGAGTTAACCCAGAGATCTGTGACTAGGCTAGGGGGTCGTCACAGCCGGGTTAACCCAGAGATATGTGACTAGGCTAGGGGGTAGTCACAGCCGGGTTAACCCAGAGATCTGTGACTAGGCTAGGGGGTAGTCACAGCCGGGTTAACCCAGAGATCTGTGACTAGGCTAGGGGGTAGTCACAGCCGAGTTAACCCAGAGATCTGTGACTAGGCTAGGGGGTCGTCACAGCCGGGTTAACCCAGAGATATGTGACTAGGCTAGGGGGTAGTCACAGCCGGGTTAACCCAGAGATATGTGACTAGGCTAGGGGGTAGTCACAGCCGGGTTAACCCAGAGATATGTGACTAGGCTAGGGGGTAGTCACAGCCGGGTTAACCCAGAGATCTGTGACTAGGCTAGGGGGTAGTCACAGCCGGGTTAACCCAGAGATCTGTGACTAGGCTAGGGGGTAGTCACAGCCGGGTTAACCCAGAGATCTGTGACTAGGCTAGGGGGTAGTCACAGCCGGGTTAACCCAGAGATGTGTGACTAGGCTAGGGGGTAGTCACAGCCGGGTTAACCCAGAGATCTGTGACTAGGCTAGGGGGTAGTCACAGCCGAGTTAACCCAGAGATCTGTGACTAGGCTAGGGGGTAGTCACAGCCGGGTTAACCCAGAGATGGATCTGTGACGACTAGGCTAGGGGGTAGTCACAGCCGAGTTAACCCAGAGATGGATCTGTGACTAGGCTAGGGGGTAGTCACAGCCGGGTTAACCCAGAGATCTGTGACTAGGCTAGGGGGTAGTCACAGCCGAGTTAGGGGGTAGTCACAGCCGGGTTAACCCAGAGATGAACGAGGTGACGTAGCTACCAGCTCCAGAGCAGAGCGAGTGGGCGTGTTGATGACATAACTATGCGAATGGCACTTTTAAAAAACCACTAATGTCCCCGTGCTATTTAATAATTTCATGAATGGACGTAGTTACATGGCTGGATTATTTGGAAGAGAGCCAAATCGGTGAGTAAACAAGTTGATTAATGTTCACGTACCCCCCCCCCCCCCCCCCCGCCCCAAATTTTATTTTGCAGACAAAGACAAAAACAAAAACATATTTTCTCATCTTCATGTTTCTACCTGTGTCTCTGTCTCAGGGCCATAAGTGCAGTTCTTGCAGAAATAGACTCAATAACAACAATTAAACACGACCAGTGGAGTTTCGGGACGGAAAATATGTTTTCATCGTTCTTTTGAGATGGATGAATTATTTTGGACTGCATGTGGCGACGCTGATTGGCTGAAGGAGTTGTCTGTCAAGGCAAGTACTCCCGCCCACTGAAATCACTGTGAGATTATTATGAGGATGGAGGAGAATTATGATTATGAGGATGGTTCTATGTATGTCTTTGTCTTTGTCTTTGTCTGAGCCTGTTGTACTGTTCTGTTCTGTTCTGAAAACTGAAAAATACAATTTGGGGAGAAAAAAAAAAGTGTGAACATTAATAGTGGGCACTTATCACCCAATAGAGTCATGCAGCGCATGACATCACTCAAATAACCCAGTCATGTTCCCAGACGTCTCTCTGACATCACTCAAATAACCCAGTCATGTTCCCAGACGTCTCTCTGACATCACTCAAATAACCCAGTCATGTTCCCAGACGTCTCTCTGACATCACTCAAATAACCCAGTCATGTTCCCAGACGTCTCTGTGACATCACTCAAATAACCCAGCCATGTTCCCAGACGTCTCTCTGACATCACTCAAATAACCCAGCCATGTTCCCAGACGTCTCTGTGACATCACTCAAATAACCCAGCCATGTTCCCAGACGTCTCTCTGACATCACTCAAATAACCCAGCCATGTTCCCAGACGTCTCTGTGACATCACTCAAATAACCCAGTCATGTTCCCAGACGTCTCTCTGACATCACTCAAATAACCCAGTCATGTTCCCAGACGTCTCTCTGACATCACT